>NW_027395282.1:1725000-2025000 GCF_027580225.2 Misgurnus anguillicaudatus
TCGTGCAAAATGGCGTTGTAATCAAGGGTTCACTCACGCCGGTGTTCCCCTTAAGCACTCCTGCCAAGAAAATAATACTTTCAAATGTCCCCCCTTTTGTGAGAGACGAGGTTATCGTGCAGCAATTGTCTAGATATGGAAAAATTGTCTCTCCCATAAGGAAAATTCCGCTCGGTTGCAAATCGCCTTTAGTGAAACATCTCGTATCATTCAGGAGACAGGTGTTCATGATTTTGATGAATGGTGAGGATGAACTTGACCTAGTTTTCAAATTCAAGATAGATAGCTTTGACTATACTGTTTTTGCCTCATCTGATACGACAATGAAATGTTTTGGTTGTGGTAAAATCGGGCATCTTATTCGCAACTGTCCTGATAAAAATAAAAACCCAGAGCAGACTGATATAGTTACAGTGCGGAGCGCTGGTAATGAAAGCAGCGCATCCGCGGTTGCTTCGCTAGAGGCTGAAACGAGTGAAGCCGCGAATGCACCGGCAGACGAGCCGGTTGCGGGAACGAGCTGCGCGGATAAGCGGGTGTTTGGTCCTTTGTTTGATGTAGTTGCTGTGGTAGAGCCCGTAGTGACAGATGTCGCGGATGCAGTGAGTAAGACTGTATTTTGTGCACCAACAGGACAAGATAGAGACAGTGTAGGGGAGGATTTGACTTTGCCTGCTTGTAACTTGGATATGGAGGTTGATCCGACCTTTAAAATCCCAGTTAAAAGGAAAAAAAGTCGAAACGATAAAAACAGCAAACAAGTTAAGAAATGTGATGGTGAGGATGAGAGTATAGCTTCAGATGATGAAGATTCTGATTCTGGTGCTTCTGTGTGTTCTGAGCTCTCTGTTTGCTCTCAAAACGAAAATGTAAATGCTTTGTATAAAGCTGAAGACGTTAGTCGTTTTCTCCAAGAGACAAAGGGACTAAAAGGTGTACAGATTGAGGATTATTTTCCTAATCTTGTGCAGTTTGTAAAGGACACAAGATTTTTGATGAAAGAAGGGGCCTTTACTGATCTTGAAGTGTTCCGTCTAAGGAAGTTTGTCAATAAGGTTAAAAAACAAATTCTTAGAGATGAAAATAATGTTATGGCTTAAATCCCTAAGCCTAAGTCTTCTGTTTTATTTTCACTTTTTTATTTTTATATTTTTGATCACATGCATAAGCTTCAGCTTTCTTACTAATTTATTGTAGAACTTAAAAAATATTATGAGTCAGATAAAAATTGGAACGCTTAACTTAAATGGTGCTAGAGATGTCCGTAAAAGGATGATGTTGTATGAGTTTATAAGTCAGAAGTCTGCTGATGTAATGTTTCTACAGGAAACACACAGTGATAAAATAAATGAAATAGACTGGAAAAGAGAATGGGGAGGTCAACTTTTTCTTAGTCACAAATCCTCTATTAGTGGAGGCGTTGCAATTTTATTTTCCAAAAATCTGACTCCAGTTTCTTATGAATTTGAGGAAATCGAAAAAGGTCGTTTTTTAAAAGTTACAGCTAAGTTTGAAAAAATTGTTATGGTTTTTTTAAATATTTATGCTCCCTGTAATGGAGTGGAAAGAGCTTTGTTCTTAAACTTGGTTAATACTACCCTGAAAAGCCTAAATGCAGATGATTTTTTAGTTTTAGGTGGAGATTTTAACTGCACCGAGAACGATAAAAAAGACAGAAACCATCTAGAACCACACGTTGCATCTCAAAAGGTTTTAAAGCAATTAGTTGAAACTTTTGATCTTTGTGATATCTGGAGAAATATGTTTAAAACAACAAGACAATATACCTGGGTTCATTGCAAAGATAATTTATTGTCTTTGGCACGTCTTGATCGTTTTTATTGCTTCAGGCACCAGGTTAATATTTTTAAAACTTGTACAATTATTCCAGTAGGATTTTCAGACCATAGTGCAGTTTTTTGTTCTGTATTAGTAAACAACGTGAAGTCAAGCAGCGCCTACTGGCATTTTAATACTTCTCTGAATGATGACAAAAATTTTAAAGACTCTTTTATTTTTTTGTGGGATGTCCTCAAACAACAAAAGCATTTATATAGCTCTTTACAACAGTGGTGGGACTGCGGAAAAATACAAATTAAGAGCTTTTGCCAGCAGTACACTATTAATGTCACAAGAGAAATAACTCGATCATTACACACCTTAGAGACTGAGATAGCTGATTTGCTCAGTTTGCCTGCTTCTACACAAGAAAGAGAACACATTGAAGCCCTTACATTAAAGAAAACTTCCTTGGCAAATCTGTTAGGCATTAAAGCACAAGGGGCGCTAGTTCGCTCTCGCTTTAAGAATGTTTCACAAATGGACGCACCTTCTAAATTCTTCTTTGGCCTGGAGAAGAAAAATAGTCAAAACAGAATAATTCATTCCTTGGTTTCTGATACAGGGCAGGAATTAACTAAGACCACTGAGATAAGAGAAGTTGCTGTACAATTTTATAAAGAACTATATACGGCTGAATTGACTGATGAAAAGATATTGGCTGATAGCAGTTTTTTTGAAGGCCTGCCAAAGCTTGATGAAGAGAGTAATGATTTTTTTAAAACTACCCTTAACAGTAGACGAACTCCGCATAGCCTTGATGAGTATGGAGAACGGAAAATCTCCTGGAATTGACGGGCTACCCATTGAATTTTACAAAACTTTCTGGCATATTCTAGGAGATGATCTTTTAGCGGTGTTTAATGAAAGCTTGATCAAAGGGTTTCTTCCACTTAGTTGCAGAAGGGCAGTTATCACTCTATTGCCCAAAAAGGGTGATTTACAAAACATTAAAAACTGGAGGCCCGTCTCTCTGTTGTGTACAGAATATAAAATACTGTCCAAAGCCTTGGCAACAAGATTGAGTAAAGTAGTAGGAGAGGTAATACACCACGATCAGACTTATTGCATACCAAACAGATCAATTTTTGATAACATTACTCTACTCAGAGATGTATTGGAAGTCTCAAAACTGTTCGGTGTTAACATTGGTATAATCTCTCTCGATCAAGAGAAGGCCTTTGATCGGGTTGAACACCTTTATTTGTGGCATACTTTACAAGCTTTTGGGTTCAATCGCAGTTTTATAGATTTGATCAGAATGATGTACTGTGAAATTGAGAGTGTGATCAAAATAAATGGTGGTTTGTGTACCCCCTTTAAAGCACAGAGAGGGGTCAGACAGGGTTGTGCCATGTCTGGAATTTTATATGCCCTGGCTATAGAACCTCTGCTTTTTATGCTACGTAATAAGTTAAAGGGTTTGACATTGCCACAGTGTGATACCACTTTTTATTTATCCGCTTACGCTGATGATGTTATTGTTTTTATAAATGATAGCAATGATGTTCAAAACTTAAAACAAACTGTCAATGACTTTAAAGCTATTTCATCAGCTACTGTAAATTGGAAAAAAAGTGATGCCCTATTGACTGGAAATTGGGAGGGAGGAAATCCCGATCTACCAGGAGGCCTTTTATGGCAAAGAGATGGTTTAAAATATCTTGGTGTTTTTTTAGGCAAGGACTCTTTCATACAGAAGAACTGGGAAGGAATGGCGGATAAAGTTATAGGTCGTTTGAAAAAATGGAAATGGCTGCTTCCCCAGCTGTCTTTCAGAGGACGCACACTTATTATCAATAATCTTGCGGCTTCCTCCCTGTGGCATAGACTTGCATGTGTTGACCCTCCTGTTGGTTTTTTATCAAAAATTCAAGCAGAACTGGTGAACTTTTTTTGGGACCATCTACATTGGATCCCTCAAAGTGTCCTGTTTTTGGCCAAAGAAGATGGAGGCCAAGGCCTAGTGCATTTGGCAAGTAGATGTGCTGCTTTTCGCCTTCAGTTTTTGCAGAAATTTCTGCTGGGATCTGAAAAACTGGTATGGAGACCACTGGCTCAGTGCATTTTACGCAGAGTAAGTGGACTTGGCCTGGACTCTGTTTTGGTCTTAATGGACTTTAAAAAGCTTGATCTTAAAAAAGTTCCTGTTTTCTACCGAAGTCTCTTTAAGATATGGAGCTTGTTTGAACACCAATGGATGGAACCATCAATGTCCTTGTACTGGCTTCTTGAGGAGCCCATTGTGTGTGGGTCGCGTCTTGATGTTTCTGGTGAAGATCTACCAGGCCTTAAGGATTTGATGTATAGAAGTGGATTTTCACAGTTGAAACACATTATAAACATTGCAGGACCTGATTTTAAAGACGTAGAAATGGCTTCTGACTTTTTAAAAGTAAGGTCTCTACGATTTACTAAACGGTTTCTGGACAAACTGTATTGGGCCTTGAGTGCACAAGAAAGAACTTTACTCGAGGAGTACAACAAGAAATGTATAACTCCAGACTGTGAAGACTATTTTCCAGATATAAGTATTACACCTGATTTTACCTCTTCAAACTTCACCAACCCCTTGTTGAAGAAGGAATGTGATGAGCAGATTGATTTCTTTGCAGCTGGAGGAAAAGTATTGTACAGAAGTATTGTGAAAGTGACAAACATTAAATGGTTGAAAAACAGAAGTGACAATGTATGGAGAGACACACTCGGGATCACTGATTCGACAAAACCTGTGTGGAATGTTCTTTACAAACCTCCCTTATCTAAAAGGGCAGGAGATCTTCAATGGAGGATACTCCATGGAGCCATAGCAGTTAATTCTTTTGTGGCAATGTTGAACCCAAATGTAAGTGAAAACTGCCCCTTTTGCAATGTAAGGGAGACTGTGTATCATTGCTTTATGTTTTGTAACAGACTTTCTTCCTTGTTCACCCTTTTAGAGTTTCTTTCTGAATCATTTGGGGTGTGTTTTACAAAGCAGGATTTTATCCTTGGCTGTAGGTACACTATGAAGGAAAAAATCAAATGTCAGTTGCTCAATTTTATTGTTGGTACTGCAAAACTAGCCATTTATGTAACTAGGAGGAACAAAATTGAACAGAAAGGTGATCAAGAACTTCTACCCGTTTTTAAAAGATTGGTAAAATCACGACTTGTAATTGAGTTTAATTTTTATAAACTAATGAGCACACTGAATGTTTTTGAACTTGAGTGGTGCTTGGACAATGTGTTGTGTTCGTTGTCTAATAATGATGAACTTGATATCTCTGAAGCGTTGATGTGATGTTGTTTTTCTTTTATTTATTTTGTATTGTATTACATTTCACTGAAAAGTATATGAGTTGAGTTTGTGAACGATTTTTTTTTGAAGATTTTTGTAATAAAAGGTTGTTAAAATTCAAAAAAAATTCTCTCTATCTCTCTCTCTTTCTTTCTCTCTTTCTTTCTCTCTCTCTCTCTCTCTCTCTCTCTGTCTACCTATCTGTCCGTCTACCTATCTGTCCATCTACCTGTCTATTTGTTTGATTGTCCATCTACCTATCTCTTTGTCTGTCTGTCCATCAATCCATCAATCCATCAATTAATCAATCAATCAAACAATCAAACAATCAATCAATCAATCAATCAATCAATCCATCAATCAATCCATCAATCAATCCATCAATCAATCCATCAATCATCCATCATCCATCCATCCATCAATCTATCTATCTATAGTATCTGTCTATCTGTCTGTCTGTCTATCTATGTCTACCTGTCTGTCTATCATCAACCTGTCTGTCTGTTTATCTATTCATTAATTGTGTCTGTCTGTCTGTCTGTCTGTCTACCTCTCTCCATCTACCTGTCTGTTTGTCTGTCCATCCAGCAATGTATCTATCTATCTGTCTGTCTGTCTGTCTGTCTGTCTGTCTATCTATCTATCTATCTATTTATCTCTGCCTACCTGTCCGTCTGTCTGTCTATCATCCACTTGTCTGTTTGTCTGCCTGTCTGTCTATCATTCCATCTATTGTGTTTACCTGCCTATCAGTCTGTCTGTCTGCCTGTCTGTCTGTATTTATGTCTATTTATCCATTGATTGTGTCTGTCTGTCTGTCTGTCTACCACTCTCTCAATTTACATGTGTGTTTGTCTGTCCATCTACCTATCTCTCTGTCTGTCTGTCTATCCATCCATACATCCATCAATCCATCTATCTATCTAAATTGTGTCTGTCTGTCTGTCTGTCTGTCTGTCTATCTACCTACCTACCTATCTATTTACAGTGTCTGTCTGTCTACTATCTATCTCTGCCTACTTGTCCACCTGTCTGTCTGTCTGTCTATTTGTCTGTCTGCTTGTCTTTCTATCTGTCTCTCCATATTTATGTCTATCTATCCATCGATTGTGTCTGTTTGTCTACCTCTCTTTCCATTTACCTGTCTGTTTGTCTGTCCATCTATCTACCTACCTATCTCTCTGTCTGTCTGTCTATCTGTCTGTCCGCCCGTTCGACTGTCTTCTTGTCTGTCTATCTATCCATCGATTGTGTCTGTCTGTCTGTCCGTCTACCTTTCTTTCCATTTACCTCTCTGTCTGTCTGTCTGTCTGTCTGTCTGTCTGTCTATCTATCTGTCTGTCTGTCTATCTATCTGTCCGTCTGTCTGTCTGTCTGTCTGTCTGTCTGTCTATCTGTCTGTTTGTTTGTTTGTCTGTCTCTCTCTGTCTGTCTGCCTGTGTGCTTGTCTGTCTGTCTCTCTATATTTATATCTACCTATCCATTAATTGTGTCTGTCCATCTACCATCTATCTATCTATATATGTATAGTGTCTGTCTGTCTGTTTGTCTCTCTGTGTTTATATCTAACTATCCATTAATTCTGTCTGTCTGTCTGTCCGTCCGTCCGTCCGTCTATCTTTGTCTGTCTGTCTGTCTGTCTGTTTGTCTGTCTCCCTGTATTTATATCTATCTATCCATTGATTGTGTCTATCTATCTGTCTGTCTGTCTGTCTGTCGGTCTCTCCGTGTTTATATCTATATATCTATTGATTGTCTCTGTCTGTCTATCTAACTGTCTGTTTGTCCGTCCGTCCGTCCGTCTATCTATCTATCTATCTTTGTCTGTCTGTCTGTCTGTCGGTCTCTCCGTGTTTATATCTATATATCCATTGATTGTATCTATCTGTCTCTCTGTATTTATATCTATATATCTATGTGCCGGCCGGCCTGTCTGTCTGTCTATCCACTGATTCTGTCTGTCGGTCTGTCTGTCTGTCTGTCTGTCTATCCACTGATTCTGTCTGTCGGTCTGTCTGTCTGTCTGTCTGTCTATCTATCTGTCTGCTTGTCTGGCTATTTGTCTCTCTTTGTATTTATATTTGTCTATCCATTGATTGTGTCTGTCTGTCTCTCTGTCTACCTCTCTCTCCATCTACCTGTCGTTTTAGTCTGTCAATTAATCAATCTACCCGTCTGTCTATGCATCTGCCAACCTGTCTGTGTTTCTGTCCATTTGTCTTATCCATCCATTGTGTCTGTCTATTGTAGTTCTATCTATAAAGTTCTTTTAAATTCTCCAGTCTATGGAGAAACTTGGTTTGTGTTTTGTTTACAGTAATATGGAAACCCCTGATGAGCAGAAACAGTCAAACACACTGTCATGTCTTCAAACGCACACTTTCCTCTTAACATCCCAGCGGATGACACTGCAGAAACCTTCAGGTCTGAGAACAGAACGGTCCAGTCAGACCACTGCAGACCACTGTGACACCTCAGAGACCCGAGAGCTCTCAAAAGCTTCGATTTCCCAAGCATCCATTACCTCAAAAGTATTTCACTGCAGCAAAACAATCAATACATACAGCAAACTGCTAACCCTGTGAATCACAGCACTGATCATCCTCAAGCTAAAGCTAAACCTCTCGTCTCACCTACTGACCCGTGGACAATCTACTGACAAACACACCACGTTTGGCTATCTAAACACCTTCAAGCAAATTGTGAATACATTTTGAAATTAAAGGATAACAAACATTCTGGAATCATTTACTCGCCCACATTGGTTCAGACTGTTCTTGCTTCGAGCATTTTGGGCAAAACTGATTTAAATTTAAATTATTATTCACATAAAATCCCACAATCCACCTTAGATTAAAATGATTGTGTACTTTGCATATTCATATTGTAAATATAGTGTATCAAGCCATTTCACTGCAGGTTCTGAATAAAGAATAAAACAATATAATATTAATAAATGACTTAGGTTCTCAGGTTTATTAGGTTTTCCATATTATTACTCAACCAAGGGGTTAGGTGTACATTTTTTTCTAGGAATTTATATTTTGGAGCATCAATCAAAGTTTCATGAACAACCTTACACTGTAAAAAATGAAAAGTTCGATCAACTTAAAAATACTTTAAAAATGTATGTTTCTTTAACTTAAAATTTTACTTTAGTTTCACTTTAGGTGAAAATTTTTAGTTAAAAAAACAAATTTTTAAGAATTGTTTTAACTTTTAACTCTTTCCCCGCCATTTACGAGATATCTTGTCATTTAAAAAAAAACATTTGCATAAAAAAGTGTTCCTTTTTTGTTAATCTGCAATACCTTAATTATCCACTAGATGACTTACCTAACTTTTTTTAAATTGTCTTTAGGACTTGTTTTTATTTATTTATGTGTTTTACTGTTTTCCATTTTAATTAAGTTTAATATGTTCTCTGTAGCACTTTGAGATTCTTTTATGAAAAGTGCTTAATAAATAAAATGTATTATTATTATTATTATTATTATTAACTTATGAAAAAAACTGAAGCCAAAATGTTATTTACTAATTTTAAACTCTGTGTATGTTTTGAGAATCATCCTGAATCTGATCTATAACAAAATTCTAGTGATGCACCGATGTATCGGCCACCGATATTTATCGGCCGATTTTTGATTAATTTGAAACCATCGGCATATCGACAATAGCACAAGAAAGGCCGATACCGATTGTTTATTAATTAACTGCATAAAGAAATCCATTATATGTAAAAAATGAGTTAATGTTGTTAATAAAATAAATGGTGAATAGCAAAAACCACCTTTAAAGGTTGTCATGCTGTCTTATCATATTTGTTTTAGCTTAATTTGTGCCTCTCTTATTATATTGGCCAGTTGAATGTTAATTAGATCCAATCCCTGTTCAGTAAAAATAATTTGATGCAGAAATAAACTAGCTAATAGAACAACTATAGTATTGTATACAAGTGTTTAAAATCGGTATCGGTATCGGCCAGAAGTTGTCTGTTTAAATCGGTATCGGCCCAAAAAATCCTATCGGTGCATCCCTACAAAATTCCTTAAAAAAAAATGCTATTATTTCAGCTTTTTGCTAAATTTTTTATTTTTTAAGAGTTTAAGAGTTTATAAGCAGAGAAAAAAATATAAATAGGATGAAACGTTTTTTTCCTGTTTTGTTTGTATGTTGTTTGTTTGAAAGCAGAGGTTCTGTTCTTTTATTTGATATATTTGTATGTTTATATGTTTTTTAGAAGAATTTTGTTCTGGGAGTCATTTTGTGAAACTTTTGTGAAAATCACAAAAAATGCTGACGGGCAACTTAAAAAAATGGTTGGCGTGGAATGAGTTAAAAAGTTGACAATTTATAAATTCAACTTGAAATTGTTTAACTTAATTTTTAAGTTAATGTAACGTGAAAATATGTGTTGAATTGACAAAAATGCTGGCCATTTTTTACAGTGCAGGGATGCATCGATTATAGATTTTGTTGGTACGATTATAGTTTGATAAATAATCACGATTGTACAATTATTATGGATTCATTAATTTTATAACATTAATGTATAAAATTACATGGACACAATTGTTACAATTGTCATAAAATTTAAAAAATAACCTGGCTTTTGATTTAAACAGCAAAGCTGCGTTTTGAAACCTGCATTCATGTAAAAAAAATAATAAATGTAATTTTACACGTGGACTGAGAAAACATGTCCATTATTTTGGTTTGTTTAAATGTTTAGTAGAAATAATCCTGGACTGGATAGTGTGAGTCATTTTGACAGGTGTAGCTTAACTCTTTCCCCGCCATTGACCGTTATCTAAATTTCAAAGCAAACAAAACGCTAACAGTTAGTGTTTTAAAGAGCTTCGGTGGACACATGGCCTTATAGTATGTTTTAGAGCATGACATTAAAAATCACTGCTCATAAGAAAACCAGTATCAGTTATTCTTCAAATCATCTCTCTTTATGTCCAACAAAAGAAAGAACTCATACAATCTGAGTGAATTATGACAGAACGTTCATTTTTGGGTGGACGGCCCTGAGTTAAATGTGTTTTATAGTAACACAACTGACTCTGTCACTGTACCCGCTAAACAAGCCCCAGTCAACTTGACACATAGCAAAAAATAGCACACATGAGACATTTAAAAAGACTTCCACCAGTTATACACCTGAGGTCCTACCGAGACTCAATATATATTTCTTCTTTCAAAACCCTACTGTATCTTTCACCAGATGATGTACAATGCAGCACGCTGTGCCTGCAGGTCCTGAATATCAGGCTGTAACCGTGACCATTGACAGCTCTCGGGAACAAGCATTTTTTATGACTGACCTTTACACTGCGACACACTGAAATTGAGCCGCTTCTCTTTCCATGTCCAGAGAGGGCTCGAGTCAAAATCTATGACAATTCGGTTACCCCCAAGCGTTCAATTCAATTAACATGAGTGTCTTAACATATTAACTTAATATTTGGTATTTTTACACTAATGCACATTAGATAGAAAGTTGATAATGGAAACACGTCTGAACTACCACAATTCAATCTACAAAGTGGCACAGGAATGAAGACACAGCCCGAGTCAAAGATGGGTATGGCAAAGCCATTAATGTGGATCTACAGGACAGAGGTTACGGTAAGCTACTGTAAAGCTAGTAAATAGTGACACTACATGCCAAAACAAGAAATTTAAACTTACAAATAAAACATTTGAAGATCTTAAATATATCCTGCTCAAACATTTATTACAGTTCTGTGTGCTGAAGTCAAGAAAAAATTACAACCCTACACTGTAAAAAAATTCAGTAGAAATTACAATGTTATTGCAGCTGGGTTGCCGGTAATTTACAGTAGATTTAAATTTATGTTATTTACTGGCAAGAGTTTGTTCAAAGTTAAATAAATTTTAAATATTAACAAGTCTTTATCTTTACAGAATAAAACTATACAATAACAGCCTCATGCAAAACATTCTGGGAATCAGAAATCATCATCAACCTTTTTCTGTTTTTTGCTTCAGATTTTGTTTCCCAAAATGTTTTGCTTGATGCTGTTTTTTTAGTTTTACTCGGTAAAGACAAAGACTTGTAAATGTGAAATGTTCATTTAACTTTGAACAAAAAGTTGCCAGTAAATAACATAAATTTAAATCTATGGTAAGTTACCGGCAACTCAGCTGCAATTTCTACGGATTTTTTTACAGTGTAGAGGCGCGTCCTGTTGAAAGTCTCTCAGTTGCGTTTACTGTAAGTATTCAAAATTATTCTGGTTTCTGAAGTTAATACTGCCAGCAGCACAGATTACATCTTCTCGGATGAAATGCAGAGATTTATTTTTACGGTAATATAGAAGACACGCTAACCCAAAAGTGGGTGGTAGATCATGCATATATATGACTTATTGCACATCAAGTGAAAAGATAATAAAATAGGTCTGAAACTGAAAAAAAAAAACGTTTTTCAAAAAGTGCATAGTGATGTACGGTGCTTAAAGGTATAGTTGACCCAAAAATGAAAACCCTGTCATTATTTACTCACCCTCGTTTTTGATCCCCCCAATATCTTTCTTGGTTCTTTAGAACGCAGGATTTTTTAAAAGTGTGGATTGGGTAACTATGGGAGTGGATGGTGACCGACTCTTCAAGCATCAAAAGGACCCACAAGTGTTAAACTAACAACTTCCCTTAACTAAAACATAATCCATTAAAGTCTTTTTTCTGAACTGTTGTTTAGGCAATTTTAGGATAATGTGTCACAACAGAACCAACAGCAATATCTACAACAAGAAGGTACATTAGTAAATGTCTTTAGGATATTTAAAATGTAAGACACAACTTTTTAACACTTTTAGGTCCTTCTGAAGCTTGAAGGGTTGCCTGTAAAGACGGTTACCATCCACTCCCATAGTAACCAGAAAACCAAAAAAACAAAATATGGTTTGGTTTCTGAAGGACAATGAGAGACATTGGGTGAGTTAATAATGACAAAGATTTAGTTTTGAGAGAACTATCCCTTTAATCTTTAGAAAACACAAATATGGCACACCAATTTAAACCGTATTTATGTAAAGACTTTTGATTCTCATTACCATCTGCAATGTCTGAGCAAACAGGCTGAAGTAATTAAAAGCATTAGCTCAAAAGCTTTACCGTACTCCCAGAGAATGACTTACCTTCACACTTTTCCAGGATCTGAACGGTTTCTCCGAGCTCTAGAGACAGACCATGTGACACAGAACCCCGGAAACTACAGACCACTGAGAAAAGAGAAAAAAGACAACAGGAGTTAGATTTGAAGTATAAACTGCATTCAAAGATAATGCATTCACAATTACATTAACATTTTACATGAAATGGTAAAGCATAGACAAGGTCATGGGTTCGATAGGGTTCATATCGCAAATTTAGCTGCTTATGCTATCGTGTATTATGTTGTGCTATCTGTCGTTTTTCTGTGCTTTTCACTGCTCCTATTTATGTAAAGCAGCTTTGAACAATTAACTATTGTGAAAAGCGCCATATAAATAAAATTGAATTGAATATCCCGGACGAGCCCCCACTTTTTACTCACTAGACCAGGGAGTTCGTAACAAGACACAAACTGATCAAATGTACCTTGACCATGCTTTGGATAAAAGAGTCTTCTTTAACTTTATTTCATGCTTAAGGACATTTTACTGCCTTCTATTTATGATTAACAGAACAAAGAAATTTGAGAAATAACTGTAAGGATTTTCTCAGAATAAAGCAACACAAGCTGTATGTCTGAATGATGCATCTGTATTTTCAACGCTTTTGTTTTTTCAGATTCAGGGGATTTGAGAAATGGTTTGGCTATAGATGCGTTGGATATGTGAAGCCCAGCATTTTCTCTTTTGTTTAGGGATAAGCCATTAAGACAAAGCTACTATAATATTCAGGTCATCTGCAGGCCATGCATTCACCACTGGGTTTAGCTGAACAAAATGTGTCTGTTTGCTGTCTGCTTTTGAGCCAGACTGTTGTGTTTGGTTATAAAAATGCTTTATTGTAGCCAACGTTTCTATTGAAATAACAACTGTACTGTATATGCATGTGTTTGTTTGTTCATTTCTTTAAGTTGCAATAAAATTAAAATGAAAAATTGTTTAAAAAAATTCGGAATATTGTGGTATTTTTATCAAATTACTTATCTATGAGCTTTATTATTTAAAAAAAATCATGTGCCCTTATAATGTTTAATAAAAAGCACAAATATCCTCCCCTCCTCGAAATGATCTTTCTTTACTTCTGCTCATATGCAACGATTAGCAAATAGCAACAGGACCCAAATTCAAACGATCCAATCAGTTCTCAATAGACAAATTCAAGTCCCGACCCAGTACCTTTTACATTTCAGAAGCCATTTCACTTTGGATATACGTCACCACGGGAAAATAAGACAAACGCTACCTTCGTTTCATGGCGCCTCTAAGGCCATTCCAATATTTATGGTTATATTCATGGCAAAACTGGTTAATCTACAGTACACAAAAGTTGGGGAATGCAAATTTGAAATTACCAATTCAATTAAGCTGCATGTCTTTGGACACTATAGGGGGAGAAACCGAGATACATGGAGTAAACCTACTGCATACTGACATAGGGAAAACATGCAAACTCCAGCCAAGGCTCAGGCCGAAGGACCTTCTTGCCACTGTGGGTGCCACTCATATGTGCATATGTGTCCCCTGGGATCAAACCCATGATCTTTGTGCTGCTAACAAAAATACCCAACTTGGAACTTGGAAATAAGCAATTCCCTGCCTCTTCCATCGTATTTGGATGAGATTATAATAGTCAGGCAGCTGAAATGCCTGGAACAAAGCTGAGTAATTTCTCTAAATCCATTTGTATTTGTGCAACATGATCCTGTCTGGTCTGTTTTGGTGTACTGAGTCTGTACACAGGGTTTGATGGGCTCTCTCAGGATACAAAATTGATATCCATGTCTGCTCATACCAACATCTCGATACGATATGAACCATTCACAGTTACTATGCAACAAGCCTGCATGGTACAGAACAAAATGTGTGTGTTTCCATCATTGTTTCTCCAAGCAACGAATAATACAAATCTGTAATAAGTATAAAAATCAGTCACTAATGGTCTAAATATCAAACATGACACTACTACATATTACACTTAACACAGTCATATATTATCTAACAACAGATCATTGCATCTTAGAGGATTTGTCATGTGTATTTAATCATTTTTGATGATATTGTGTCATTTGTTTTTAGTAGATTAATATTTAAAGCTTGTTTGGAGGCTCCTACTGCAGATATCAAGAGAGCATGTGATCTAGGCAGAGATCTATATTTAGTGAATTATTCAGTGGACTATTAGAAAAGCTTTTCATGACTAAAAGAGAAAACGTCAAAAACAATGTGTGTTTTTAATCTGGAGGTAGCTGTGGTATCCTAATGGCCCTTATGATACATTTTGAAAAGCGTCGCCAAGTTGTCTGCGTCAGAGTGCATAATCTGAAAAAGCGCATACTTTTTTAGAAGTGTCATATTTCTGGCTCATCCGATAAGAGTTTTGAGTCGCTTTTATAATATTAGCGTTTTAAGTGTCTGTCTTGTGTTACATCCTGAGGATTCTTGTTTGAATGATTATAACTTTTTTGTGCCCCTTTATGTTTAAAGAATGTAGAGACTGATAGACAGACAGACAAACAAACAAACAGACGGATAGGTAGATGGACAGTTAGACAGACACTAGATGGATGGATGGATGGATGGATGGATGGATGGATGGATGGATGGATGGATGGATGGATGGATGGATAGACAGATGGACAGACATGTATAGACAGGAGGTAGATAGATTGATACAAAGAGACAAACACACAGACAGACACCGAAAGAGAGAGACACACAGATTGAAACAGAAAGCCCCAACATACTGAGATGGATAGAGAGTGGAGAGATGAGAAAGACACACACATAACGACAGACAAACGCACAGATTGACAGATATGTAGATGGACAGACAGACAGATGGATAGAAGGATGTATGTATGTATGAATGGATGGATGGACAGACAAATAGATGGATGGATGGATGGATGGATGGATGGATGGATGGACGGACTGACAGACAGACAGATGGATGGAGGATAGATGGATGGATGGGTGGATGGATGAACAAATGGACAGACAAGTAGGTGGATAGACAGAATCTAGATGGATAGATGGATGGATGGATGGATGAATGGATGAACAGATGGATGAACAGATGGACAGACAAGTAGGTGGATAGACAGAATATAGATAGATAGATAGATAGATAGATAGATAGATAGATAGATAGATAGATAGATAGATAGATAGATAGATAGATAGATAGATAGATAGATAGATAGATAGATAGATAGATAGATTAGCAGATGGACTGACAGACAGATGGATGGATGGATGGAGGATAGATGGACGGATGGGTGGATGAACAATGGACAGACAAGTAGGTGGATAGACAGAATCTAGATAGATAGATAGATGGATGGATGGATGGATGGATGGATGGATGGATGGATGGATGGATGGATGGATGGATGGATGGATGGACGGATGGACAGGTTGATGGATGGATGGATGGCTAGACAGATGGACAGACAAGTAGATGGATAGACAAAAGGTAGATTGATAGACATACAGACAATAGACAGACACTAGATGGATGGATGGATGGATGGATGGATGGTGGGATGGATGGATGGATGGATAGATAGACAGACAGATAGATGGACAGACAAGTAGATGGATAGACAGAAGGTAGATTGATAGACATACAGACAGACAGACAGACACTAGATGGATCGATGGATTAATGGATGGATGGATGGATGGATGGATGGATGGATGGATGGATGGATGGATGGATGGATAGATGGACAGACAAATAGATGGATAGACAGAAGGTAGATTGATAGACATACAGACAGACAAACAGACAGACACTAGATGGATGGATGGATGGATGGATAGACAGATGGACAGACAAGTAGATGGATAGACAGAAGGTAGATTGATGGACAGACAGACACACATTAGATGGATGGATGGATGGATGGATGGATAGACAGATAGATGGACAAACAAGTAGATGGATAGACAGAAGGTAGATTGATAGACAGACAGACAGACAGACAGACACTAGATGGATGGATAGACAGATGGACAGACAGACAGATGGATGGATGGATGGAGGATAGATGGACGGATGGGTGGATGAACAAATGGACAGACAAGTAGGTGGATAGACAGAATCTAGATAGATAGATAGATGGATGGATGGATGGATGGATGAATGGATGAACAGATGGATGAACAGATGGACAGACAAGTAGGTGGATAGACAGAATATAGATAGATAGATAGATAGATAGATAGATAGATAGATAGATAGATAGATAGATAGATAGATAGATAGATAGATAGATAGATAGATAGATAGATAGATAGATAGATAGATAGATAGATTAGCAGATGGACTGACAGACAGACAGATGGATGGATGGATGGATGGAGGATAGATGGACGGATGGGTGGATGAACAATGGACAGACAAGTAGGTGGATAGACAGAATCTAGATAGATAGATAGATGGATGGATGGATGGATGGATGGATGGATGGATGGACGGATGGACAGGTTGATGGATGGATGATGGATGGATGGATGGCTAGACAGATGGACAGACAAGTAGATGGATAGACAAAAGGTAGATTGATAGACATACAGACAATAGACAGACACTAGATGGATGGATGGATGGATGGATGGTGGGATGGATGGATGGATGGATAGATAGACAGACAGATAGATGGACAGACAAGTAGATGGATAGACAGAAGGTAGATTGATAGACATACAGACAGACAGACAGACAGACAGACAGACAGACAGACAGACACTAGATGGATCGATGGATTAATGGATGGATGGATGGATGGATAGATGGACAGACAAATAGATGGATAGACAGAAGGTAGATTGATAGACATACAGACAGACAAACAGACAGACACTAGATGTATGGATGGATGGATGGATGGATGGATGGATAGACAGATGGACAGACAAGTAGATGGATAGATGGAAGGTAGATTGATAGACAGACAGACACACATTAGATGGATGGATGGATGGATGGATGGATAGACAGATAGATGGACAAACAAGTAGATGGATAGACAGAAGGTAGATTGATAGACAGACAGACAGACAGACACTAGATGGATGGATAGACAGATGGACAGACAGAAGGTAGATTGATAGACAGACAGACACACACTAGATGGATGGATGGATGGATGGATGGATGGATGGATGGATGGATGGATGGATGGATGGATAGACAGATAGATGGACAAACAAGTAGATGGATAGACAGAAGGTAGATTGATAGACAGACAGACAGACAGACACTAGATGGATGGATAGACAGATGGACAGACAAGTAGATGGATAGACAGAAGGTAGATTGATAGACAGACAGACACACACTAGATGGATGGATGGGTAGACAAATAGATGGATAGACAGAAGGTAGATTGATAGACAGACAGACAGACAGACAGACAGACAGACAGACACTAGATGGATGGATGGATGGATGGATGGATGGATGGATGGATGGATAGACAGATGGACAGACAAGTAGATGGATAGACAGAAGGTAGATTGATAGACATACAGACATACAGACAGACAGACACTAGATGGATGGATGGATGGATGGATAGACAGATGGACAGACAAGTAGATGGATAGACAGAAGGTAGATTGATAGACATACAGACAGACAGACAGACAGACAGACAGACAGACACTAGATGGATTGATGGATTGATGGATGGATGGATAGATGGACAGACAAATAGATGGATAGACAGAAGGTAGATTGATAGACAGACAGACAGACAGACACTAGATGGATGGATGGATGGATGGATAGACAGATGGACAGACAAGTAGATGGATAGACAGAAGGTAGATTGATAGACAGACAGACAGACAGACACTAGATGGATGGATAGACAGATGGACAGACAAGTAGATGGATAGACAGAAGGTAGATTGATAGACAGACAGACACACACTAGATGGGTGGATGGATGGATGGATGGATAGACAGATAGATGGACAAACAAGTAGATGGATAGACAGAAGGTAGATTGATAGACAGACAGACAGACAGACAGACAGACACTAGATGGATGGATAGACAGATGGACAGACAAGTAGATGGATAGACAGAAGGTAGATTGATAGACAGACAGACACACACTAGATGGATGGATGGGTAGACAAATAGATGGACAGACAAGTAGATGGATAGACAGAAGGTAGATTGATAGACATACAGACAGACAAACAGACAGACACTAGATGGATGGATGGATGGATGGATGGATGGATGGATGGATGGATAGACAGATGGACAGACAAGTAGATGGATAGACAGAAGGTAGATTGATGGACAGACAGACACACATTAGATGGATGGATGGATGGATGGATGGATGGATGGATAGACAGATAGATGGACAAACAAGTAGATGGATAGACAGAAGGTAGATTGATAGACAGACAGACAGACAGACAGACACTAGATGGATGGATAGACAGATGGACAGACAGACAGATGGATGGATGGAGGATAGATGGACGGATGGGTGGATGAACAAATGGACAGACAAGTAGGTGGATAGACAGAATCTAGATAGATAGATAGATGGATGGATGGATGGATGGATGGATGAATGGATGAACAGATGGATGAACAGATGGACAGACAAGTAGGTGGATAGACAGAATATAGATAGATAGATAGATAGATAGATAGATAGATAGATAGATAGATAGATAGATAGATAGATAGATAGATAGATAGATAGATAGATAGATAGATAGATAGATAGATAGATAGACAGATAGATTAGCAGATGGACTGACAGACAGACAGATGGATGGATGGATGGAGGATAGATGGACGGATGGGTGGATGAACAATGGACAGACAAGTAGGTGGATAGACAGAATCTAGATAGATAGATAGATGGATGGATGGATGGATGGATGGATGGACGGATGGACAGGTTGATGGATGGATGATGGATGGATGGATGGCTAGACAGATGGACAGACAAGTAGATGGATAGACAAAAGGTAGATTGATAGACATACAGACAATAGACAGACACTAGATGGATGGATGGATGGATGGTGGGATGGATGGATGGATGGATAGATAGACAGACAGATAGATGGACAGACAAGTAGATGGATAGACAGAAGGTAGATTGATAGACATACAGACAGACAGACAGACAGACAGACAGACAGACAGACAGACACTAGATGGATCGATGGATTAATGGATGGATGGATGGATGGATAGATGGACAGACAAATAGATGGATAGACAGAATGTAGATTGATAGACATACAGACAGACAAACAGACAGACACTAGATGTATGGATGGATGGATGGATGGATGGATGGATGGATGGATGGATGGATAGACAGATGGACAGACAAGTAGATGGATAGATGGAAGGTAGATTGATAGACAGACAGACAGACACACATTAGATGGATGGATGGATGGATGGATGGATGGATGGATGGATGGATAGACAGATAGATGGACAAACAAGTAGATGGATAGACAGAAGGTAGATTGATAGACAGACAGACAGACAGACACTAGATGGATGGATAGACAGATGGACAGACAGAAGGTAGATTGATAGACAGACAGACACACACTAGATGGATGGATGGATGGATGGATAGACAGATAGATGGACAAACAAGTAGATGGATAGACAGAAGGTAGATTGATAGACAGACAGACAGACAGACACTAGATGGATGGATAGACAGATGGACAGACAAGTAGATGGATAGACAGAAGGTAGATTGATAGACAGACAGACACACACTAGATGGATGGATGGGTAGACAAATAGATGGATAGACAGAAGGTAGATTGATAGACAGACAGACAGACAGACAGACAGACAGACAGACAGACACTAGATGGATGGATGGATGGATGGATGGATGGATGGATGGATGGATGGATGGATAGACAGATGGACAGACAAGTAGATGGATAGACAGAAGGTAGATTGATAGACATACAGACATACAGACATACAGACAGACAGACACTAGATGGATGGATGGATGGATGGATGGATGGATGGATAGACAGATGGACAGACAAGTAGATGGATAGACAGAAGGTAGATTGATAGACATACAGACAGACAGACAGACAGACAGACAGACACTAGATGGATTGATGGATTGATGGATGGATGGATAGATGGACAGACAAATAGATGGATAGACAGAAGGTAGATTGATAGACAGACAGACAGACAGACACTAGATGGATGGATGGATGGATGGATGGATGGATGGATAGACAGATGGACAGACAAGTAGATGGATAGACAGAAGGTAGATTGATAGACAGACAGACAGACAGACAGACACTAGATGGATGGATAGACAGATGGACAGACAAGTAGATGGATAGACAGAAGGTAGATTGATAGACAGACAGACAGACAGACACTAGATGGATGGATAGACAGATGGACAGACAAGTAGATGGATAGACAGAAGGTAGATTGATAGACAGACAGACACACACTAGATGGGTGGATGGATGGATGGATGGATGGATAGACAGATAGATGGACAAACAAGTAGATGGATAGACAGAAGGTAGATTGATAGACAGACAGACAGACAGACAGACAGACAGACACTAGATGGATGGATAGACAGATGGACAGACAAGTAGATGGATAGACAGAAGGTAGATTGATAGACAGACAGACACACACTAGATGGATGGATGGGTAGACAAATAGATGGACAGACAAGTAGATGGATAGACAGAAGGTAGATTGATAGACAGACAGACAGACAGACAGACACTAGATGGATGGATAGACAGATGGACAGACAAGTAGATGGATAGATAGAAGGTAGATTGATAGACAGACAGACACACACTAGATGGATGGATGGGTAGACAAATAGATGGACAGACAAGTAGATGGATAGACAGAAGGTAGATTGATAGACACAGACAGACAGACAGACAGACAGACAGATAGACAGATAGATAGCTGCTGTCAGGTTAATGATCAAATTAGCAACAGATGTGTCAAAACATACTTTGTTTCTGTGTTAATCAGTAATAACTTTCAACATGAATTAGCACTTTGGTGTCAACTTTAATGTCAAAGACTTTGATGACACAACAGAAAGGAAAGCGACACATCCTGAGAGCAAATCACATTTTAATTAAAGCAAATAACTTCTCATATTAGCATTTGTTGTGGTGTCTGCCAGCGAAAGAGTCACGTAGGAAAATGACTGTATAGCCCCCGAGACGCCTGTGTGTGCGCGTATGGTTAGTGCAATTCACAAGCACACTATGACAGACCTGAAGGCTTACAACTCAAGAGTTTCTCCTCAATTCATATCTGCAGCTAGACACTTCATATTTACCTTTAGATTTAAATCTGCAAGCTGTATGACTACGCTCGCATGTGGTGACTATATGAAGACATTCTCATTTAGTGACTGAGGGCCAGCGAAACCCGCGGGGCCGCACCTCTTTCTGCCAGTCTCAATTCTGTCCTGCCGTGCCAAATAAACAAACGGCAAGCCAAATGGATCCATGCTGGCTCTGTTTATAAGCGTGTCTTAATAATTCGCTAAACAAACAGAGAGGGAACGCTAATAAATCTGGGTTTATGAGAGGGCATCAGTTTTTCTACGACAGATATTTCATGATATGTATGACGTGATAAAGCCACCCACTTTCTACAGGCTTGATTTACAGGGACATTTTGCAGCCGGTCATTAAAGCTGCAGTCAGTTTATTAAACACTAGATGGCAGCGTCCTTAAAACATGACAGAAGAGATGCATACTACACTGTTACACCATACTGCTACTGCAATGTGTAAACATTATTCACATGTGACAGTCCGAAGTGTGAGCTGTGAAACATTTGGTAAATTTAGGTAGATTTAGACTATTACACTATGCAAAATATATTATGACTCACATATTAATATCAGCTACAGGGACTGAATGACTAAGTTGCTTGTCAGATAAAGGGAGGAATTTCCCTTGCAGTTCCCTTGCGTTGCTCTCCTTATATTTTTATAGTCCCAAGTAAATAACAGTGTTTTAAAAAGCCCTTTGAAGACTTTTTTTACACATATAAGATTAAGGTCTGAACTTACTATAATCATTATTTTTAGAGGATTAAAAAAAATTCCTATAGAATTATTAACATTTTTTAGATTATCATTATCAAAAATTATCATTACCGCAACATGCATTTACAAAAATATTTCCTATAGAATTATTTAAATTTTTTAGATTATCATTATTAAAAATTATCATTACCGCAACATGCATTTACAAAAATATTTCCTAAAGAATTATTTACATTTTTTAGATTATCATTATCAAAAATTATCATTACCGCAACATGCATTTACAAAAATATTTCCTATAGAATTATTTACATTTTTTAGATTATCATTATCAAAAATTATCATTACCGCAACATGCATTTACAAAAATATTTCCTATAGAATTATTTACATTTTTAGATTATCATTATCAAAAATTATCATTACCGCAACATGCATTTACAAAAATATTTCCTATAAAATTATTAAAAAAATTTTAGATTATCATTATCAAAAATTATCATTACCGCAGCATGCATTTACAAACTCATGTTTCGGTAATGAGAACTAAAAAGTTGTCTAGGTACTATGACAAACAAAATTTCAACTTTTATCTGGAGAGAAAAAGTGTCATTGTCATTTATGTCCCTTCCAATATTTTTTTTTTTTTTTGAAAATGTTAGTTCATTGCGGGCTTAAACAATAATTGAAAATTGTTGCGGAGGATGAGAAAATTGGTCTTGGACACATTAATATTCCTTATTATTGTCTCTACATTTACAGATGATCACCAAATACCACATGTTTTTTTTTACTGTAAATGTTTATAGTATAACATGCACTGAAGCTTTTTATTTTTTAGATTTTTTAATTATAAATATTTCCATGTCAAAGAACCAAAATAAAGTCATATACACATTGCGGTAATGACAATTTTCTTCTTAAATGTGGAAAAACAACAAAATTGGTTTGTATGATGTCATTTGAAATGATGTGCCAAATAGTACGTGAAGAGATGTTTGTAACTTTTTTTTCCAATTGTTTCATGACACCTCATAAGTCTAATTTCGCGGGAATCACCCTTTGGGGACGCCTCCAGGGGTTAAGTGCGTCTGAATGTGTATATCAAATTCAACCAATGGTGAAGCTTAACGACAAAGACAAGGTGTCAGGAAGTATATCGCTATCTGAAATACAGGGAATAATATGGATTTTTTTCACAAAACTTCTTGCATAAAATAGATTCAAGCACTTTCAATGACCTGTATTTATGTATATATATTTTCAAGAAGGTCCCAGGGCCTTGAATTTTTCCCCAGATTCACAAACTTTCAAGGATTTTAAGGACCCGTGGGAACCCTGAAATAAGCTTTAAAAATGTATTCTGTAACACATTTATATAACAAATATATGACAGTTTTAACAAACCGGGTATTTATTCATTGGTAAATCAAGACTGACAAATAGCAATGAGGTAGAACACAAGGTATAGGTTACCACTGGCGGCAATTCATGGGTTAACTGGGCCATGCCACCAGTCAAACCTGTATCTGAACACGACTCATTGGTTCTCAATCTTTTACAAACCGAAGCCCCAAACAACCACCTAAGCGCCATGAATTTGATTCCCACCGTAACTGAGGGCAAAACTTTGGCAAGACGTTCTTATGATGGCGCGAGGGCGGCGATAAACCGAATTGATGAGACGGGAAGCGGGCAGCTGTTGTACATTGTGCTGGCTGTGCTCTCATTTGAAGTGTATTCTACCTGAACACCGAGGACACTTCTGAATCTGGGCACACCGCCGGCAGCTAGATGAACAAAATGGGCCATTTGCCCGCATTCATCACGGCCTCTGGGGTGTGCAGGACAGACGTAAAACACCCTTTGATTTCATAAGCTGTTCTGAGAGCAGAAGAGGTGTTGTTTATGGGATGGTTAAGGATGTGACGGAGTGGACGAGGCTGGTTTGAGATCAGAAATGGGATTACGGTACCATTGATTGTTCAATTGTACATATTTGTAATAAAGGATACTGCATACACACAAACATGCACTTATTGATAAGGTTTGACTTTGACATGGTAGCAAAAAAGTTTTCCAGAGGGAAAATAATGAGATAAAAAGCAAATCAAATTTTTTGGCAAGATTATTTTGCAACATTTATAAAACCAAACTTAATAAGTGCATCTTTGTTTATTTTCTTAACATATTTTGCATATTCCAGCCCTAATAACCAATGTATAATGATGAACATATATAAGCATTAAAATAGGAATTTTTAAATGGCTAGATTTTATTTTTTATGGAAGAGAAGAGCCTTAAGTCACTTGGCAAAACCCTCTGAATGATGAACAGATGGATCCCACAAATCCTTACACTTCCAGACACACATTTGTTTACAGTTTTATGGAAGAGAAGAGCCTTAAGTCACTTGGCAAAACCCTCTGAATGATGAACAGATGGATCCCACAAATCCTTACACTTCCAGACACACATTTGTTTACAGTTTTTCCAGTGTCCCAGTTTATACAGCAAGTGTCACATGGAGTGTCAGAGAATTCGCTAATCCGGCTGTGAAAACAAAGACACGTCGGATACAATACCATCTGCTAGACAATCACAACATCTACATGTGAGATCTCTCAGTTACTGACATAAGTTTTTCGATTTCACAACACATCCAACTGTACTTGATTGTAAAAATGCTATTAAAATACTGTCCATGCAAAACACAACTACTGTTGTTGGTCTTAAAAAAATAGTTTGAAAGGAACTCTATATATATATCAGTGGCAGACGGTGACTTATTTTTTATAGGACGCTCGATGCAAAGTTCGTCACAACATGTATGTAGCCCATCGTGTGTGGTTCGTAATTTCAAAATATGTGTTCTGCGCGTCGAGTGAACCTATGTGCATCACGTGTCTTGTCAAAATAAGTGCCTGTTGCAGACGCGTCTAAAGGGTTTATGATAAAAGAGACACGTTTGCCAGATACTCACATAATATCATGCATAATCAGAGTTTAATGTTAAGGGAGTGTCTAGCGTGTATTTTGTGAACGTGAGCGTCTCTTTTATCATAAACGGTTTTGACACGTGTGCAGCAGGGACTTATTTTGACAAAACATGTGATGCTCAGGGTTCACATGACGCAACAAACACATATTTTGAAAACACGAAACATATATATATATTTTAACTCATTCCCCGCCAGCCTTTTTTTCAAAAGTTGCCACCAGCATTTTTGGTGATTTTCACAAAAGTTTCACAAAATGCCTTCCAGGAAAATTTTCTATTAAAAATATATAAAGATACAAATATATCAAATCAAGGAACAAACAAAACGGGGAAAAAAAAAGTTTCATCCTATCTATATTTTTCTCTGCTTATAAACTCTTAAATATGGGTATTTTTTATTTTGTCAGCAAAAAGCTGAAATAATTGCATTTTGTAAAGGAATTTTGATAGAGATCAGATTCAAAACGATTATCAAAACATACACGGAGTATAAAATTAATAAATCATTTTTTGCTTCAGTTTTTTATTAATTTGCTAAGAGCACCCATAGATATGTATAAAGGCTGGATGTCTCGCCCGTGCTGCTGGCCAATTGAGTGGAACGTCCGCATTTGGCGGCCATCTTACCACAGGCAGCTCGCTCACTCGTAGCATTGAGTTTAATGGTGCATCTACTTTTAAATGACCATAAATTGCTTAATTTTCAACCGATTTTCAAACGATTTGGTTTGTTATGTACCTATGACACATCATACATATACAAAAAAAGCATCCAGAATTATAGCCACATTAATAATGTTTGTAAGAAACCAAATCGTTTGAAAATTGGTCGAAAATTGAGCAAGTTATGGTCATTTAAAAGTACATGTCATGCACCATTAAACTCAATGCAAGGAGTGCTCGAGCTGCCTGTGGAAAGATGGCCGCCAGGTGATGACGTTAGAGACTCCACCGTAACACATCTAGCCTTTATACATATCTATGTGGATAATCGTGGTATTACAGATAACCATAAAAACTCACCAAGAACACGTTTTTTCATGCAAAAGTTTTTTCTTAATTGATGAGATAACTCGATGAGATAAAGTCACTCTATTGCTGTCACTCTATTTGACATTGTCACTGTTTTCATGCTACATGAATACGGATCTGATTGTAAAATATAAATAAATAATATCATCTGATTTATTTATTTTAAAAGATAATGTCACTCGGGTGGGTACAATGCCAGATGAACCAGCTTTAATCTGTTCTGCTGTACACAAAAGCCAATGTTGTGTTTAATGCAGCTTTAAAATCTATCCCTTACCCAACTGCTCATAACCTCCTGTCAATCTGTCAATCTGTCTGTCTGTCTGTCTGTCTGTCTGTCTGTCTGAACCTTGGAGGTAAGCTGAATTGTAAAGACAGTGTACTCAAACTTATTCAAGTCACTGTTGTTCTTGTCTGCTGATCCAAACTCCATTTTTGTACGGCTTTCCTAATAAGCTTTTTTCAATTTGATTCTTTGTTTTAATCAAGACATCATTTAAATTATGGAGATGTTGGACTTTTTGTGATCAAAGGAGAAAGTCAAGTTTGTGACAGTATATGCAATTTGTCCATATGAGTAGTCGTTACCAGTCATCACTTCTACAAATGTGGATATCACCTTATCCCACGCCTGTATTTTTAGCCCATAAATTGGGACTGATTTTAGCGTGCAGACCGTTCTAAAAGCGAAGCTGGCTTTTAATTTAGTTTATTGCCTTGTTAGTAGTGCTGGTAAACACTTACATTTAAGTATTAAACATTCTGCACTGTCTGTACGACATAAAAAATACCTCAAAGCTCATTGAGAAGAAATACATTGCAGAAATTGAATTACTGCATGGCAGACGATAAAATAAATACAAAAATCTGTCTGAAGGAGTAAAGCGAACCATAAAGAACAAAATATCACAGATACATGGTTATTTTAATTCAAACCAGTTAAAAACCACCCAGAAATCTGCAATAGGGGGATTCGAACAAGCGACATCATGTCAAAGGCATAGACTGTAAAAATATGGACGTAGTGTATTATTCCCTTTTGGAGCTCTAGTGGCCAGTTGATGAATTGCAGTTGAAGTCACTTCTGTATTGGCTTTAGTGCCAGTTATTGATGGGCGGAGCTTGTGTAAATAGCATCTGCCAACAAGGGACGCTATTTACACTCGGTGCAAATAGACACTTCAAAAAACAAATACTATAGAAGTCAATGGATACCGTAACTGTGCGCTTACCATCATTTATCAAAATATCTTCTTTTGTGCTCAACAGAATAAAAAAACTCATACAGGTGAGTGTGAGTAAATGATGACATCATTTTGGGGTGAACTATCCCTTTATCCCACTGGAGTTACTTGGATTACTTTAATGATGGATGTTTGTGCTGTTTTGGAGCTTCACCATGTTGACCCTTCATATAAAAAAGACAACATGGCGGCATTTTAATATAAAAGTTATTAATTCATGTTTTGCTGAAGGAAAAGTCATATACTGTACATTTAAGATTAGGGTAAGTAAACTATCTAATGTAGTAATCTATGTAATATTAAGTACAGCAATGCTCAGCCTCAGATGACCCTGTAGGGCTTAAGTTGTGCCGCCAACACTGGATCACTGACTGCATGGCAAAGGAGAGTCGACCTTACAATAAGCGTTAGCTGGATTTTTATATGACCAGACCATGCGAGTGCCAAACTGTTTCAATTAAACTGTGATAACTCCAGTAGCAACACAATTCACGAATGAAATTGCAAAGTGAAGATGTCCGAAAATGCAATCGAAATGTAAGATATACTGTAACCATACCTGTCAACACTCCCATTTTCCTGGTAGTCTACCGTATTTCACACCTTTCTCCCGCCACCTCCCGTTTTGTTATTTCTCCCGGGAAACTATTGTAATTTGTACAGCCCTACCTTGTTATATGAAAAATCACATCAATATATTATTTCAAGGTTTTCCAGTTGCCCAGTTGCCAGATCTTGTATGCAACGCATTCTTCTTGCACAATAGACACCTCATACAATTTTGAACCTATTTTTGACCTTAACCTGGCAACCTACTATGATATACTATAGTATAGTATAATTTTAGTGCTATTAAAACGAATGCAGACTGTCTCTCTTTAAACCCCTTTTACTTTTAGATGTCTCACGGATTTTGGACTCCAAGTGTTGACAGGTATGACTAGTACATTGAACCTGATGCTGACGCATTTAACATTGTGGTGTTGTTTTTTATATCTTCCATCTATTCAAATATTCCTTCGAAGGATCAAAAGCTTTGCTAATTGAGTATTTGGAAATTATGCATGATTAGAGATTAAATGCTTTTTTACTCAAACACACTCAATGTTCTCTGCATATCCATCCGCAAAATCACCGTTCTTAATACGTAAATAATAACCAGCCCTGAAGCATTTATGATTACATTTTTGTATTTGTATGTCAATTTATTTTGGTTTTAAATCTGCTAAATCTTTAACCAAAAAGCCTTCCAAAGCTACAATGCTGAAAAGTTGAACCTCGTAACCGTTAAATCCTAAAGAAATGAAGGGGTCAATAAGTTAACCAATGAAAATGACTCCTGCAGCAAGACTGATTGCTTTAATTGATTTTGCTTCCCCATTTTATTTGAGTGAACGGCGATGTCTTATGGCAGTACAGATCAGAACAAAAGCTGCATTATAAAGGATTATGTTGGATTAGTGGGAAATTCTGATTGACAACATATCCAAGCATAACAGTCTGTCGGTATGCAGGTATGTTAGAGCAATGTTATGCTTTTACGGTAGTTAAAATGAGAGAAAGCAAAAGAGAGGCAACTTTTTTGCTCACAACACAGAACAGAGCAAGAAACTTCTTAAAATCTTTATTTTACAAAAAATATCTTAACTGGTCTGTAATGCACATGTATTCACTTTTACAGAAATTCTTTTTTAGTTCTTTGGCATACATTTATGTAATTTATCAGTTTTATTCCCACAATCCCATCTGTCACTAGTAGACAATAGTTTAGTGTGGATCTGACTGCATTAACCCAGGTTAATTCTGCTGCTGTAAGCCCCTTAAGGTTATGATGTTATCTCATGTGCTAATTGAGTTACAACAGCTAGAAACAAGAGGTGATAAACTAAAACACTAGCTAACAAACACAGCCAATGGGAAGTGTTAATGTGTCTCTATAACGGAAATATCAGCTTCCTGAATCTGCACAGTGTGTCATTTTTATCATATGTGTATGCTGTGCTGTATGCTAAAGCATTATTTCTCAACCAGGGGACTGTGGCTACGAGGGGCTGTCAACACACTTCTAAGGGGGCAAAGGAAATTATTTAAAATAACACAGAACAAGCTAAAAAAAATGAGCTAAACTAAAGCTAAAATTCAAGATATTTTTAGTATTTGGTTGTTTTATAAGAAATAAGCATCTTTCTAGTTATGCAAAATTCAAGAATATTTTATTGGGGATAAATTGAGAGTGGGTATAGGGGCTTTAAATATTATTATGGAAAAAGGTTGAGATCCCTATGCTAAATTATATTATTATTCACAGACTTTTACAGCATTTGGTATAAATCTAAAGTTTAATTATCTCCACAGTTAATGAGTCTCATGGTCTATCAAAAATGGGCTGAATAAAATCAAGCTTATGGAAAAATAACAATCCAAATTTTTATTATAATAATTTCAAGTGTGCCACAGTTAAACTACGGTTTACATTGATTTTATTTTTATATTTACAGTGCTTGCAATTAGAAATTGGACACATAAGCCACTTATTGAGCCTTATCACTTCCTCATGTGACAACTAGCCCGAGTGTCCCCCATATTTAAAATGCAATTACCAAATTACAACTTTTTAACTCCTTCCCTGCCATTGACGAGTTATCTCGTCAATTAAGAAAAAACATTTTCATAAAAAAAGATTTTTTTATGCTAATCTGCAATACCGCGATTATCCACCAGATAACCCAAAAGATGGACGCACTAACCCAATTTATGAAAAAACTGAAGCCAAAACGTTATTTACTAATTTGTGTATGTTTTGATAATCGTTTTGAAGCTGATCTCTAACAAAATTCCTTCACAAAAATGCAATTATTTTAGCTTTTTGCTAATTTTTTTTAAATACCCATATTTCAGAGTTTATAAGCAGAAAAAAAATATATAGATAGGATGAAATGTTTTCCCGTTTTGTTTGTTTATTGTTTGTTTCATTTGATATATTTGTATGTTTATATATTTTTAAAAGAAAATTTTTCATGGAAGCCATTTTGTGAAACTTTTGTGAAAATCACAAAAAGAATGCTTCCGGGCAACTTTTCAAAAAATGGCTAGCGGGGAATGAGTTAAGCATTACTTTTAATATATATATATATATATATATATATATATATATATATATATATATATATATATATATATATATATATATATATATATATATATATATATATATATATATAATTGCCTGTTTTCTAACATTTTTATTTTTGTACCCAACAACAGGTGGAAACAACCCAGTATAGGTTAAATTATAACCTAGCCAGATGGGTTTGTCATTTTTTATCTGGTGCTAGGTTGAAATACGTACAGTATATTTTATAAAGAAAAGACATTTGTTCAATTACTGCAAACAAAGATTAAAATGTTTGCTTAATGTTAATCCACTACTACTAGTAACTACTTGAAACTAGTACTGCTCAGTTTAAACTGCTTGAGGGGGAATGACAAATTAGTACAGTAAAAAAATAAGTACCTTCCCTTAGGGCCCTGTTTGAGTCATTTAATCTGATCAACTTACTGACCTGGATATGCTTTATCCCGAGCAAGTGAAAACACACATCAGCTTGCAGACGTGCAGCAGCGACTGCAGGAGGGCGATCGAGCGCATGTGACATGATGACGAATCTGTGTCGAGAGTTACTACTGTTTCACTGCACTGCGCTTTTAATGGACATATTATGCAATCGGTGAATACAAGAAGACCTTGGGTGGCTTGATTTTGCATCATGCAAATAAAAAATAGACTATAATAGCAGTTAGCATAAAATGCACAATACCAATGTCAGTTAATGGACAGTACCAATAGCGCAGCTATATTATGCTTTGCCTCCCAGTGTAAAACGAGAGCATATTATGTTTTAAAGCACTTAAAAACCACGGATGGTGGCACTAAATTGAAAGAGAAGGAAAAATAAATCTTTCTGGTTAAGGTGGTGATGACACCAAAGCGCTGAGCCACCTGACGCTGTGACATTACAGGAATGAGAGTCAGCCATGGGCTGGAATGTGCCGAGCAAGCTTTCTGGACCAAGCGCTGACAAATAATGCTTTCGTCCATTTGTTTGTGTTTTCTGTTGGGGGGGGGTCAGGCTATTGATTTCCCATGAGCTACGGCCCTCGAGGGGTCAACCTGTCCGAGCAGGTCTGCGTTTCGGATATGGCCGTATCAGATGTCCCTGTTTGGAAACTGCACTATCGCATAGAAATGCATCCATATTTAGTGCAACTTTCAACAAATCTGTTCAGAAAATCAATATAACTTGTTTTCTTGTTGATATTTTTTTACTTATTTGAGAGAACAGAAAATGAAGACACAGAACCGGGCAGTTTTCCCACATCTAAGTGAAGTGTACCTGACTATGTTACAACATTACCTGCCAACAAACAAACACACCACATGGTAGTCCTGTTTACAATCTGTTATCCTAGTTAACTAATAAAAATCAGCAATTGTTTCAATACATTTGTAAAGAACAAAACAAATAGTACCAAAGGAACCAAAAATGTATGGCATGGCTGTGAAGAACCTTTCAAGCGCCTTTATGTTGTAGGCTCTCATTGACTGCACTGTCTTTATTATTTGGTCCAAGTCATCCATTTCAAAAACATCTTTTTAAATAAAAGTTTTGCTTTTTGATGAAAGAAATGAATGTTGGCACAATTTCAAACTCATGTCAAACATAAAAGGGATAGTTTGGCCAAAAATGATATTAAACCCGTGACTTACTCACCCTCAAGCTGTCCGAGATGCACATGTCCATAATTTTTTAGACTAACCCCTTTTTTTAGTTATTTAGAAACTGTCCTAGATCTTTCAGTTTATAAAATGCAAGAATATGGGGGCCACCTTCTTCAGGTCCGCATAAATCAAGGGTTTAATATCATCTTTGGCCAAACTATCCCTTTAAGACATATTCCATCAGATAAAATTATCTTTCAATCAAAAAAAGTGATCCTAAATTGTTGACTGTGTATTTGCACCAATTGACCAATCACAATTACGCATTTTTGGAGAACCTTCTAATAATATCCACCTAACAATACGACCCCAATGATTTTGGCACTATGGTGAAACCTTGACAAAGCGTGGTCTTGTGGCATCTCGAGTCATGAGGCGTGATGTGGAGGATGGGTCGATATGTAAAAGAAGCTAGTGTTTGATTACACTGATACTCTCTCTCTCTCTCTCCCTTCTAGCACTTACTCTCTCGCCCGCAGTGTCATGATATCACTGCAATCACAAAGGACCGAATTGCCCATGTGTTGTTTCGCTTTCTATGTCATATATTTGCTTTAGGACAGTGCACTGTAATGTTGTGTGAACAGTAAAGACAAACAGAGAGCAATTATATATTTGCACCAATGTGCACCATACAACGTTTTAGTGTCAAATGACTCAGGAGAGTAAAAAGGTAAAAGGTGGTACTGGCACACAGCTTTCATTTAAAAGCAAATGAGTCCTATAAATTAATTAACAAATCTTATCACATCATTCGTAGCTGCTGAAAACCTCTCTTAATGAGTTTCTTAGTTAAAACGCTTTTTACGTTTCTGAATAAAACATAGTTGGTTTGTCCCTAAAGATACACGCACAGATGTAATGATGTGATTGTGTGTGAGGGGGAAAACCCTTTTCGAGAGAGAGAGAAAGAAAGAGAGAGAGAGAGAACGCATTCATGCATGTCATCGCAACTAGGCCAGCAGGCGAAATGTTACAAGTTAACTCTGTATATGTGTGTGCGCATGAATACGCATGATGTTAATTTTAGCTTTCATTTCTCTTTGAATGTGCACTTCAATTCGCTTTGAGTCGTCAATCCCAGAAAATGACAAAAGCAAAGTCATCCACAGTACAAGCCGATATATACAAGGGTTCGACCCATGCATAAAAATGCTTTGCACTGAAAAGATACAACAATCAAAAATGCAGTGCTCTGGGTGGCTAAATGTATCAGCACGTGCATGTGGAAACAAGACATTTCCTGACCCTGAAAAATGAGGCCAATTTTTAAAAAATGTATGCAAGGACAGAGCACATTAAGATTATGTTAAGATCTGTGCTAGCATGCAAAACTGATGTTCAAATCCCTCATGGATGTTTTGTAGAAAGGATCTGCTTTGAATTCAAAATGAATATCTCTTAGTCCGGCACTCTTAAAAATAAAGGCACTGGGACTGTGCTCCTTAAAAAGGTCCTATATTTACAGTGGCAAGAAAAAGTATGTGAACCTTTTCTGAATAAATTTGTCATAAAATGTAATCTGATCTTTATCTAAGTCAGGGATGGGCAACTTCGGTCCTGGGGGCCAGTGTCCTGCAGAGTTTTGCTCCAACCATAATTAAACACACATGAAGCAGCCAATTAAGGTCTTACTAGGCATAGGCCCTGTCCCAAATGGCACACTCCAGACTTGTGGTCCTCCTCAGAGTCCACACTTTGATGACATCACGTAGTCCAGACTTTAGGGACCCTTGATGCGAGTCCACGTGGGTTCACCGGAGTTGTATTTTGGCACAGACTCGAGCATCACACCGGAAATAGGTAGAGAAGTTGCCCATCAGTGTGAACTCCTCCCTTCCGTCACCTGATTGGTCTGATTGCCCTTTCGCAAGGACTTCTGGGTTGGCAAAGTGCGCGAAGCCTGCTGCAGTGCGGGCTTCGCTGAAGACCGCATCAAGGGGGCAAAGGAGGCGCTGATGAGCACACTTCAAAGCGTAAAAATGACAGATGGGACACCCTACGAACTCGTAGACTAAGCGAGAACGCGCAATTTAAGGCCACAAGACCGAAAGTCCACACGAAGTGCGCCATTTGGGACAGGGCCATATTAGAAACTTTTAGGCAGGTGCGCTGAGGCAAGTTGGAGCCAAACTCTGCAGGACACCGGCCCTCCAGGACCGAAATTGCCCATCCCTGATCTAAGTCAAGGGATTGACAACTGATAATTCTGATCTTTCATGTCTTTATTGAGAACAACCAAAAAACCTCATAGATCTTGTGTAAAAAAGTACGTGAACCCTTCAGTAAATGACTTCAAAAAAGCTAACCGGAGTCAGGCTACAGCGAATTAGACTGATTAAAACCCCTAAAACTTTTGGGGTTTGCTCTGCACAAGAAGAACACGCTCATGTGAGCCATGCCTCGCCAAAAAGAGCTTTCAGAAGAGCTATGATCAAGAATTGTTGCTTTACATAAAGCAAAGACTTCACCAGTCTACAGTTAGGCAAACAATCTACAAATGGAGACGCTTTGGGACTGTTACTACTCTACCAAGAAGTGGGCGCCCAGTCAAAATGACACCAAGAGCACAACAAAGACTCATCAATGAGGTACAGAACAACCTCGAATGACAGCCAAAGATTTGAAAGCATCATTGGAACTTGCTAACATCTGTTCATGAGTCTACAATACGTAAACCACTGAACAACCAGGGTATCCATGCCAGGACACCATGAAGTAAGTGACTGCTTACTAAAAAGACGATTACTGCACGCCTGAAGTTTGCAAAAGAGCACATTGACACTACACAGTGCTAAAATGGCAAAATGTTTTGTAGACTGATGAAACTAAGATCGAACTATTTGGAAAAACACACTGTGCTACTTTCTGGCGTAGAAAGGGCACGGCATATCATCATGAAAACATCATCCCAACTGTAAAGTATGGTGGAGGAAACATCATAAATTTGGGTCAGTTTGCAGTCATTGAGGAGAAGATGAACTATCTCAAATAATTCTTCAGAATAATGAAGCTGAAACTGTGTAGAAGGTGGGTGATGCAACAGGACAACGACCCAAAACACAAGAGAAAGTCCACAACAGAATGGCTTCAGAAAAACGAATTCCGCCTTTTGGAGTGACCAAGTCAGAGCCCAAACCTCAACTCAATAAAGATGCTATAGATACTTCTAGCTTAAGGCCCTACGTCATACCAAAATAAAAAAATACATTTAATGAAAAAATGAATGGACTACTTGAGTAATTGGTCATTACTTTGTTTCAGTCACAGATACAGTAGGTGTAGTATGAACTGATTAGGGAATAGGAAGATGCCAGAAACTGATATCATAACATTCTCCGTATATATCTTGAGTGTTGCAATGAAGCAGAAACAGTCGAGATGATATAACCGAAAATGCCTCTGCCATTAGGAGCAACGTCTGCTGTTTAAGCCAGCCAGAGCAAGTCACGTCTTTCATACCTGTGCTAAATTCAAGCGATATAAACAGAAGATGTTTTGCTTAGTCTCTTGGCAGCAGCTGATATTCCCAACACACCTGCAGCCTGGCAGAATCCACTTCTTTTATTGAGGTCAACAGGATCTGTGTTAACTCAAGGGTATAGAAATTCATCCCGGGAAGCAGGTGGCATTGTTTTATTGTGCCAACGAAGAAAAGATCAAAGAAAGAAGCGTCCCTTCACAACGAAAATCAAAAGATTCAGTATCACAGTTTCTCTTTCTTTCTCGAAGTAAGTTTTGGCTTTCCTAATCAGTCGTGAATGTAGAGCCGGGCTCCGTGGCACGGTCAGGGGACGGGGCGTTCGCAATCTGTCATGCTGATCTCGGCAGCTCTCGCGCTGTGGTTAATGAGGTCAGTGGCACTATCTGCACATGCCAGGACGTCCACAGCTCCTACTGTCTGATGCCCATCTATTCATCCCTGGCCATGCTCTTTACCCAGAGGTCGCAATTTAAAAATTCCTTACAGTTTTCCTCAGTCGCTTTGGAGCATTTCTCGGATCACTCTTAAAGTTTGCATTTGAAGTGCATATCCCAGAACAATTCATACAAACTGCACAACATCATGGATGTCCTGCAAAAGCCTGTAACTTGTTCACATTTTTACTTTTTTTTCTGTAAACAAATTAAACATATCATAATTTACAGTAATTAGAAAGGTTTACATGACATCCCTTGTAAGATGGACTAATTCCTACATATTTTGAGGTGTAAGACTATTCAACACAAACCAAAGTAATGTATTTTGAGAAGCAATTGTACATAGTACATAATCATCTGCATGATTGTATCAAACCATCTGCAATTTGTCCAAAATAATGAGAATTTGCTTTTATGTTGTGCACAACTTGATGATGTGAAGTTTGAACAAAATGTTTTAAAAAATTAATTTCTTATCTGAGAAATGCTCCAAAGCGACTGAGAAAAACTGCAATACTTCAGTGGCCATGGAAACTCGGTTGAATAAGTACTAAAAGACACTACAAACATAATTTTAACAGCAGTATGAGCACTGTATATGTCAATTGCAATACAATGTCACCTGTGTTCATGTAGCTTAATTGATCAAGCATTGCGTTAACATTGCAAAGGTTGAGGATAGGGCTGTCACAATGATTAAATAATCGTCTCATCGCGATTGTTTGACCTCATCAAAATGATTTCAGATCACCGCAATGATTGCACATCTCTCTAAAAACATAAGGGGGAGCTGCAGAGCCTGTATACATTTTTTTCTGTTATTTTTCAGACACTTTCTTGTGTTTATTTCTTAAGAAGAATTTTTTAATTTTGAAAGATATATTCATTAAATAATTACTTTTAAATATGTGTAAATAAGGTAAACCTTGCAAAAGATATAATTTAAATAATCACAACAAAACAATGTATGAGAATTAAATGTCAAAGCAATAAAACAGACAATTAATCGTCATAATCGACACAATTTATTAGACAATTAACCAAATTTCATAATTGTGACAGCCCTAGTTGAGGGTTAGTGATAAAATGTATAGAAGTAATGCACTGTAAGTCGCTGGCAAATATATAAACGTGCATCTAACATGTTTTCTTGTGAGCAATTTCATCAGGCTTCTGTGTTATGTACTTACCATGATAGTTTTTAGTACTAAATGGGTGAAATCTATAGCATCTAAAGGAAACTTGTGTACAAAAACAAATGATGCTATGCATTTAACAATACAATACTTGAGTAGTAATTAATTTTTTTGACGAAAAATCCCTTTTAATGTCTAGTGTTGATCTACAGCTTAATTCTCCCGTAATGAATATTACAGTAAACTGTACTCTAATCAGATATAAATAAGATGATCTGTAATGTACACAGCATTTCATCAATAATTCAAAATGTGTTTACCATAATGCAATTCATAATGCTCTCCTGTAATAAAAAATACTAGCATGGATGAGATCAATCAGATATTTTACGGATGGAACGGACCGGATCCGGCCTGCTTGCGTGCTAGCTGTTGCAAAGGTGCCCAAAGATGTGTTTTTTACCGGATTAGAGTCCAGATGGTGACTCCGCATAGTAACTGGAGCAGTGGGCTAATCCACCATTACACAGGCTTAAAGTCACTGTTATTATCCACCTCTCTCTACTACACAGGTACTGTAACTCAAATGATCCGCAGATATACAGTAAGCATATAAATGTCACCGCAGTTGGAATCGAGTCTAGGAATCTAAAGTGACTTAGATAAGTACGTTTAATTGCTTAATAAATTGTTACGATTATGATGATTAAATTTACAAATGTATTGCTTGGACATTTAATTTTAATACATTTTTTTAATGAAATAATTTTCACATATTGTTGTGATTATTTAACTTAAATCTTTTGCAAGGTTTATCTGGCAGTAAATATTTATACACATGACACATTTTTAAAAGTAATCTGATACTGTCTCGTTTATACAAGCGCTGCAGCTCCCCCTTGTGTTTTTTAAAGATATGTGCAATCATTGTGGTGATCTGAAATCATTGCGATGAGTTCAAACAATTGCGATGAGACGATTATTTAATCATTGTGACAGCCCTAAGTACTGCTTCAGCAAGTAAAAGTGAAATATGGGGTCGTTTTCTTGACTTTCATACAATTTTTTTCATAGAATGGCATCATTAACATATTAGTGCAAATGCCCTTTTTAAAACCCTTTCTCAAAAGCACTGCATCACTTCATGTTGGAACCGAACTCGTAACCTTTAAGTTACCAGCTCTGAGCATTAACCACTACACCACATCACCCAAAAGGCAATTCAAGTCATTTGCAATACTCTTTAGTGTCATAATGTCTATTAAGAAAATTGGAAATCCCGAACTATGATTTCCACCTTCTCTTACAAAGGTCCACAAAAGCAGAAAGACTCTGAGCCAAGTGCATTTCATATTGTCATGGCCAGTAAATGGATTGCTTAAAGTGTGTCCGGGTGTGTGCTGAGAATCACGCTGGGAAACCATCCTGTCCTGCAGTGCGCAGGCACTTGGCAAGGCCGCGGTGCCCTCCGCTATCCAAGCCTGCCGCCCAGAAGAACAAAAGCCAACAGCAAATCCCAAGGTGCCAGTTCTGGACGACCTATTCTTCCTTTTGCCAAAATCCTTGGGGATTGCCTGAGACACTTCAGAAAATTGAAATATGGACTACGAAAACCCTATTTTCAGCACAAAAGTGAGGTGAGAGTGTGTAGGATGAGTTTTTTTAAATGGATTTTAAGTTTGTTCACAGGCGACGAAACAGGAATTGTTTTTTATCAACATGGACTTCCTCCAAGACATGCATGTTGTGCTTTGGATGTTGATGTGTTGCTGTCTCCAACCAGCCTTTATAACTAGCACGACTAGTCTTACTAGCTGTTGAAATTGATCAAAAGAATGAGCAAAGGATTTCAAAATGCTGTCTTCAATTTACATGCAAAACAATGCCATTTCACGTATAATAAAATTCCATACAAAAATACCTTTGCGTGCATCTTAACTCAAAAACGTAAGCTTGTAAGCTCATTGTAAATGCATTTATATGAATTCTGCATAAGGGACGACAATTGCGTGAGATCATAGCAACTGCAGCCCATAACAATGTAAAGGAAGAATACAAAAACGAAAGCCACAAATGCAAACGCACTAAAAGATTCACTGGCTTGTTCTTGCTGGTACAGTAGAGGTAAGACTGGAAAGGGAGGGAATTGGATACGGGTATGATAAAAGCAGGAGATGGTGGAGAGAGCAGACAGCAGCTATTGGATGAAGGCAGATAAATCCCCATGACCAGATGGTGCTCTAGCATTCACAGATTAGAAGCCGAACTAAAGCTTGAAACCCATTCAAACACGCACATGCATTTACTACTGAGGACATCTCATAGACTTCAACTGCTGATATGTCGCTATAAGTGACCCTAAAACTCAAAAGTTTTTTATGATTTTTACAAAAGGTTAATGCCTTCCAGAAAATGTTCTTCTTTAAATATATAAACAAAAATTTATCAAATAAAACAACTTCATCCTACTTTCATTTGTTCTCTTTTTACACCTCTTAAATCTCTTCAAAAATACAAAATTTTGAGCAAAAAGTTGAAATAATAGCATTTTTGTGAAGGACTTTTGATAGAGATAAGATTCAGAGCGATGATCAAAACATACACAGAGTTCGAACTGTTTGCATTAAGGGAATACTTCCGGGTTTTATAAGTTGGGTAAGAGTGCCACCTGGTGGATAATAGCAAAAATACAAATTGCCGGAAAAACTCGTCATTGGAAAGTTTTTTTATTAATTGATGAGTTAACGTCAATGGCAGGGAAAGAGTTAAAATGCATTATAAAACAGGCAGTTCTGGTTCTTCATTCTGATTGGTTGAAACACGTTCTAAGCCGTGATAAAATACACCGGTAACCTCACGGTTCAGACCGCATTACAGAAGTATCACTGCGTCACTGTTGCTGCGTACTGATTTATAAAAATAAACACCACACTCTTTAAACATATTTTTACTTTCTCTACAATTGCACAATTAATGGCGATATCGAGATAAATGTCAATAAATATTGTTGAGTCATCTCGTCAATAAAGAGAAAACGTTCCCTGAGGAGTTTCTACCTTAAATTTATATTTCCGCTATCCACTAGATGGCGATCTTACCCAACTTAAACACTGACACATTCACACAACATGACACTGACACATTCACATGATCTCTTACAAAAATTCTTCATAAAAATGGAATTATATCCGCTTTTAGCTGAAAATTTGAGAGGTGATAAGAGAACAAATGAAGGTAGGATGAAACTGGTTTTTTTTAAGCTGAGCATCTGTTCTCTCATTTGATATTTTATGTTTATTTAAAGAAGATCATTTTTCTGTAAGGCATTAAACTAAAAGTGGGTGGCAACTTTTAAAAAACATGCTGACGGGGAAAGAGTTAAAGTTAAGCATGCTTTCAAGCATATTTGATCATCACTTCAACAGTTGCACAATATAAATTTTAAGGTATAAATTGGATGAATGTTGATTTATAAAAATGAACACCACAGTCTTTAATCATATTTTCATTGTGTCTTTGCTGCGTTTGTGTTGGTTGGAAACTGAGCTCTGTTTCAGTCACACTTGATTCTGAGGAACTACTTTGTTTGGCGGAAGAATAATATTTGTACTAATATTATTACAACTTGTTTGCGTTTTATTTTATGAAATCCTGTTATGCATATGAAGTAACTGCTTTATAAAAGCAATAAGCCCCGCAAAGCAGTGGGGTTACAGTGCATTTTATAACAGCTAAGGGGGTTTTAGGCACTCCGCTTCGTGTCGTACCTAACAACGCCCCTTAGCTGTTATAAAATGCACTGCTTCTTGGGGCTTATTGCTTTATTAAATGATCATAGGATAAAATATTTTACTTAAGTGTTTAATTTTGTTAGTGTTTTAGTTTGCCTGGCTGTCTTTCGTAATTCTCATAAACACCATGAATAAAACAGATATTCAATTAGCATCATATAAATATATAAACAGTCGCATTACAGCTGGCTTTGATGTCAACAGCATGGGCTTCATCATCAAACAGAAAGGAATAGTGGTGAGATTTGAGCTAATGCCATCTGATGTATAAGTATTCGTTCAATGAATGCACAATAGTCGTATCGCTTGTTTAACAGAGTTTACAAATTAGATAAGTCTGACTACATTTGACATAGATGTGTACATAGATGTCTTCCAATAACATACATAGTTACAAAAAATAAATGTGGCAGATTTAGTGATTTATTGTTTGAGTTTTTAAGGTTTGGTTGGGGTCTGTCACTTACGTTCTCTAATGGGGATATACAGTACATAATAAAAAAGAAATGCAGCATGAGCACATTTAAAGAAAAAATGTCAGTCTAAGTCACGGTAGACTTAACAATATTGAGTACTGAGGCTTTCAAGCTGGAATCTGTAATTTGTTTTTGAGCAAGTGCATGTTTGGAGCTGTCTTCTTACCTTACACAGATTTGCAACGGCAAGCTTTAAAATGTAATAATTAATTTATAAATTGTAAATAATTAAAACAATGTATAATTTGAGCTGTCAAGTGCAATTTCACAGCAATGTAAGTATGGCTTTATTTTCAACTCAAGAAAAGATAAGTACTTAAAGTAACCTGCAATTTTTGTTTCAAACAGAGATGGCGACAGAGAGAAAAAATGACTGACTGCAGCTTTAAGTATTGGATTACACCTAAACTGTGGTCCTGTTCCAATATTCACACTACGCCCTAAGGTCTTCCTCGAAGTCCTCATCCTCTATACCATAAGCTTGAGCAAGTAAAAAGAAAGTAAGGTTAATGTCTATGGTTATCATATCATGTGTCCTAAGAGTGCTTGTTTGAAAACAAAACCGAGTCCTAATTTTACTCATAGATGCTAAACTCCATCTGAACTGGGACATGTGTTTGGTAGAAGTAGAAGTATAGTTATAAAACCATATCTGCTCGCCGTTGGATTGCATGTAGTTGTGACCCCTCTAACTTTAGTTAAGATGATGTGGGCGCATATGAACACGCATCTCTCATTTCTGCAGCAGGAAATGATGCCTGCGCCACAGCATTGTCCAACAGTAAGTGTGCATTAGTGTGCATGGCAAAGCAGACTTAAAACCAGTTGTAGCACAAATGCATTAGCATGGGGACAGCTGGGAATTGGGTCAAAGTAATTGCCCATCAGTGGAAACGTGAGATGGACAAAAAATGGAGAGAGAGGGGGCGAGGAAGAGAGAAATTTACAGATGTGTGAAATGTGAGAAAGTGGGGGTTGGAGGACAGGAAATATCAACGATACCATAAATAGTAGATGGAAGGATTTCAAGAACAAAACAAAGCAGAGGAAAGCCAAATTAAGACATAGAGTGCACACTGGTCGTTCATAATTTATGATAATTCGAAGGGTTAGTGGCTGTCGCTGCCCTTTCTGTGTGTTTCAATTTATTTCATGTTGCTAAGCATTTAGACTCAAAATACTTCGATAAGATCTATCTATGGCCTATCTATTTGTCAATCTATCTGTCTATCCATCCATCTATCTATCTATCAATCTATGACCTATCTATTTGTCCGTCTATCCTTCTATCCATCCATACATCTTTCTATGGCTCATCTATCTGTCTATCTGTCTATCCATCCATCCATCTATCTACGGCCTATCTATCTATCTATCTATCTATCTATCTATCTATCTATCTATCTATCTATCTATCTATCTATCTATCTATCTATCTATCTATTTATCTATCTATATATCTATTGCCTATCTATCTATGGGCTATCTATTTGTCTGTCTATCCATCCATCTATCTATCAATGGCCTATCTATCTGTCTGTTTATCCATCCATTTTTCTATGGCCTACCTATTTATGGGCTATGTATCTATGGCCTATCTATCTGTCCGTCTATCCATCCATCCATCCACCCACCCATCCATCCATCCATCTGTCCATCCATCCATCTATGGCCTATCTATCTGTCCGTCTATCCATCTATCCATCCATCCATCTTTCTATGGCCTATCTATCTATGGGCTATGTATCTACAGGGAGTGCAGAATTATTAGGCAAGTTGTATTTTTGAGGATTACTTTTGTTATTGTACAACTACAGTGCTCTTGGTCAATTCAAAATGTTAACAAACCCTCAAACCTGAACATTTAAGTAGTAAAAGTGAAAATTTTGGCTTTCTTAAGAGAATATTTCTATGTACATCATTATTAGGCAACTATTAGTGTGCAGAATTATTATGCAACTAAATGAAAAACAAAGATTTTACCATCTCACTTGTTTTTTTTCACCTGTTAAAGTGAGAATAATAAACAAACTCTACATTTACAAAAAAAATTAATAAAACAATAAAAATTAAAAAATTATATAAACTCAGTGACCAATATAGCCACCCTTCTTTTCGATAACAGTCACAAGGCTTCCATTCACGGATTCAGTCAGTTTCTTGATCTGGTCTGAACCAACATTTTGTGCAGCCACAACCACAGCCTCCCAGACACTGTTCAGAGAGGTGTACGGTTTACCTTCACTGTAAATGTCCTGCTTAAGAAGGGATCAAAAGGTCTCAATAGGGTTTAAGTCAGGTGAAGAAGGGGGCCATGTCATTAGTTTTTCATCTCTAAGGCCTTTACTGGCCAGTCATGCAGTGGAGTACTTTGATGTATGTGATGAAGCGTTGTCTTGCATAAAAAAGTCTTCTTGAAAGATGCAGATTTTTTCCTGTACCACTGCTTGAAGAAAGTGTCTTCTAAAAATTGGCAGTAGGTCTGAGAGTTGTTTTTTATTTCCATTTTCAACCCAAAAAGGTCCAACAAGCTCATGTTTAATAATACCTGTCTGTGCCTGCCTGCTTGTAATGTAGAAGACACTTTCTTCAAGCAGTGGTACAGGAAAAAGTTTGTATCTTTCAAGAAGACTGATTATTTTGCAAGACAACGTTCCATCACATGCATCAAAGTACTTCACTGCATGGCTGGCATGTAAAGGCCTTAGAGATGAAAAACGAATGACATGGTCCCCTTCTTCACCTGACTTAAACCCTATTGAGACCTTTTGATCCCTTCTTAAGCAGGACATTTACAGTGAAGGTAAACCGTACACCTCTCTGAACAGTGTCTGGGAGGCTGTGGTTGTGGATGCACAAAATGTTGGTTCAGACCAGATCAAGAAACTGACTGAATCCGTGAATGGAAGCCTTGTGACTGTTATCGAAAAGAAGGGTGGCTATTGGTCACTGAGTTTATATATTTTCTTATTTTTTATTGTTTTATTAATTTTTTTTGTAAATGTAGAGTTTGTTTATTATTCTCACTTTAACAGGTGAAAAAAAACAAGTGAGATGGTAAAATCTTTGTTTTTCATTTAGTTGCCTAATAATTCTGCACACTAATAGTTGCCTAATAATGATGTACATAGAAATATTCTCTTAAGAAAGCCAAAATTTCACTTTTACTACTTAAATGTTCAGGTTTGAGGGTTTGTTAACATTTTGAATTGACCAAGAGCACTGTAGTTGTACAATAACAAAAGTAATCCTCAAAAATACAACTTGCCTAATAATTCTGCACTCCCTGTATGGCCTATCTATCTGTCCGTCTATCCATCCATCCACTCATCCATCCATCATCCACCTGTCTATCTATCTATGGCATATCTATCTGTCCGTCTTTCTATCTATCTATGGACTATGTATCTATGGCCTATCTATCTGTCCGTCTATCCATCCATCCATCTTTCTATGGCCTATCTATCTATGGACTATGTATCTATGGCCTATCTATCTGTCCGTCTATCCGTCTATCCGTCTATCCGTCTATCCATCCATCCATCCATCGACTCATCCATCCATCTGTTTATCTATGGCATATCTATCTGTCTGTCTATCCATTCATCTATCTTTCTATGGCCTATCTATCCATGGGCTATGTATCTATTTCCTATCTATCTGTCCGTCTATCCGTCTATCCATCCATCCATCCATCCACCTGTCTATCTATCTATGGCATTTCTATCTGTCAATCTATCTGTCTATCAATCCATCCATCTATCTATGGTCTATCTAAATGGGCTATCTCTCTGTGGCCTATCTATCTGTCCATCTGTCCATCCGTCCATCCATCCATCTAATTTTCTACGGCCTATCTATCTATGGGCTATGTATCTATGGCCTATCTGTCTGTCCATCTATCAGTCTATCCATCTATCCATCCATCCATCCATCCATCTTTCTATGGCCTATCTATCTATGGGCTATGTATCTATGGCCTATCTATCTGTCCGTCTATCCATCTATCCATCCATCCACCCATCCATCCATCTGTCTATCTATCTGTGGCATATCTATCTGTCCGTCTATCCATCCGTCCGTCCATCCATCCATCCATCTGTCTATCTATACATGGCATATCTATCTGTCCGTCTATCTGTCTATCAATCCATCCATCCATCCATCTATCTATGGTCTATCTAAATGGGCTATCTCTCTATGGCCTATCTATCTTTCGTCTATCCATCCGCCCATCCATCCATCTATCTTTCTATGGCCTATCTATCTATGGACTATGTATCTATTGCCTATCTATCTGTCCGTCTATCCATCTGTCAGTCTATCAGTCTATCCATCCATCCATCCATCCATCTGTCTATCTATCTATAACATATCTATCTGTCCGTCTATCAGTCTATCAATTCATCCATCCATCCATCCATCCATCCATCCATCCATCCATCCATCCATGGTCTATCTAAATGGGCTATCTCTCTATGGCCTATCTATCTGTCCGTCTATCCATCCGCCCATCCATCCATCTTTCTATGGCCTATCTATCTATGGGCTATGTATCTGTCCGTCTATCCATCCGTCCATCCATCCAATCATCTATCTATCTATCTATGGCCTAGAAATTAAAGAAATGAAAGAATGAAAATGCAGTTCTTCTTTTAGTCACCCATCACCAAGGGGTGTTTGACTGAATCATTAGACCCCTCTGTAACCACACACACACACACACACACACACACACACACACACACACACACACACACACACACACACACACACACACACACAGTGGTCAGGCACACACACATACACACACACACTGGTCAGGCACACACACATACACATGTCAGCCAAAGAGAAGACTACATACACAGTCACCATTACCAAAGTCATTGAGGCTAATCAATAGGCAGTGATGCCTTTCAAAAGTCAAGCGTGTTTTGTTTTAACAGCTGACTCCAGCTGTCTATTTTGGGCTCAGAGAAAAGGCAGCATAGCAGAGAAAAATAATAAATCTGTGGACCCGACATCAGCACATTCAGAATGCTCTGGAAAACAACGGGACAGATACTGGTGAGAGGTTTTACAGGTGAGAGGTTTTAGCTTTGGGACTTTTACAGAACAAATTTTAATTGTGTTACTGGGATAACAAGCCTGCATAAAGGTACATTTGTATTGAAATAACGTCATATTAGATGATTATTTAACAACTATTTTGATGGCATATCCAATATTTAAAGAATCTGCATATTCAACATTTGTTTATGTTTCTGTTATAAATGATTCCATCAGAACTAAAAATCAATTTTTACTATAATATATCAATTGTTTCTTCTAGAATATATATATAAAAGATTAAACGTTTCTTACATCTTAGATATTTGTACAGAAAGTATAACCATTACAATTTCATTTTCTGATCTATGGTTTTCACATTAAGTATAAAGCTCTCTTTTAATCCTTTATGTCAACAACAGTGGTGGACAATAGGAAAGTATTTTTACTCTACTGAAGGACATTTTTCAAGTATCTAGACTTGATCAGAGTGAAAAGTTTTACTTTAATACACTCTAAAGCTTAGTATCATATTGATTTCTAAGGAACAGAATATCATAAAGACTTAAGAGTCTTTTATAACCACCTACCAATCACCCAGACCACCCTAGTAACCATCAACTTAAGGCATCTTCTCTCAAGTAAATCTAAATAGATGTCCAATCGCTAATGCTAGACGCTCTAATGCTAATCTGTAGACGCTGCACTACAGAAGGTCATTGGCACATGTGATTCAGCAGTTTGACAGCATGCTGATTTCTGATTGTGACATCACGGTTGTTATGGTGATGCTGGAATCCCTGTGCCAGAATTCCGCAGGGCCGGCTTCTGTTTCACTGCAGTTGCCATAACAACAACGGATCTCTCCGTCAGAATCCCACAATGCTTACTGCCCTTCTGCTGGGCCCGTCTATAAGAGGGATGACTTACATCCTTATGGGAAACAGGAAAATACCACCATCACACACATGTTGAAGTTCAACAGCTTTAAAAAATATATACAAAACGTGTGAACTGCAGCATTAAGAACCAAATGCAAAAAGATTGAGTTTAGGAGACTTCTATACTTGTAAGCTCACAGTTTGGTGACATCTGGCTTAATCCATCGAGGACAATAAACTGCTCTTTAAATTATGAAATTATTGTTGAGAAACATTTAACCATGTGACTGAAAGAGATCTACTCGAGTTTGTTCAGCTAGCCTGATTGATTCGATCCCGACTGTCTAAACAACCCACAGGCGACAAAGTCAGGGATTGCAAAAGCTCAGTTCAGGATAACTCTCGGGTGAATGTTTTACTAATGAGCTGACAGCTGCTCAGTCGAGCCATTCAGGAGCATCGTGTTTGGCCGGAGGAAAAGGTAAATAGAGGAATCCGTGGCACCGCTTTCATGGTGATTATGTTGTTATTGACATAAGTCCTGGGATTTCATGTTTGAGGAGTATCTAACTGAGGATTTGACGAATGGTTTGTGCTTGTTAGAAAACGGTGGTAAACAGATTTGCTGCCAAACCTCTTCAGGTAAGAATTGGTGTGTTGAAGAAAGCATCTGTGTTCAGCACCATGGACAGCGCTACATTGAAACCACATCATCTCTTACTGTGTCACCTTCACCTTCATCTTATAATGATTATATACAGCTCAAACAAACAGTGATGTGTCCTTACGGACTGAAAGTGACTTTGTACAGGACTTCTCATGCTAATTGCTTTCCTATGACAAATCGCTTTGCTTCGCTTTGATTTCCTCACCTCTGTAAGTCACTTTGGATAGACGTGTCTGCTAAATGCCTAAATGTAGACCCCCAGACATAAACAGAAACTAGGATTTTCTGTTTCTGTGTAGCTCAGTGGAAAAGCATTGCGTTAGCAATTCAAAAGGTCATGGGTTCGAACACAAACTGATAAAAATACCTTGTAATGGATAAAAGCGTCTGTCAAATGCATAAAAATATGTACAAATATTTTATTAAAATAAAATAAAATGATAAAGAAATATATTTAGTATTTATGCAGTATTAGCATAAATGTGTAACACTGTCCATGTTAACTGATTTCTACAGAAGTCGTTTTTTTCTAGGGCTGTTAAACGATTAATCGCGATTAATCGCATACAAAATAAAAGTTTGTGTTTGCATATTATATGTGTTTGTACTGTGTGTAATTATTATTTATATATAAATACACACACACACACACACACACACATACATTTATACATTTAAGTAAAACATTTTAGATATATTTTATTTATTTTAGGGCTGTCAAAAGATTAATTGTGATTAATCGCATACAAAATAAAAGTTTGTGTTTGCATATTATATGTGTTTGTACTGTGTGTAATTATTATTTATATATAAATACACACACACATACATGTAAACATTTAAGTAAAAAAATTTAGATATATTTTATTTATTTTAGGGCTGTCAAAAGATTAATCGCAATTAATCGCATCTAGAATAAAAGTTTGTGTTTGCATATTATATGTGTTTGTACTGTGTGTAATTATTATTTATATATAAACACACACACACACACACACACACACACATACATGTATATATTTAAGTAAAAAAAATTTAGATATATTTTATTTATTTTAGGGCTGTCAAAAGATTAATGATGATTAATCGCATACAAAATAAAAGTTTGTGTTTGCATATTATATGTGTTTGTACTGTGTGTAATTATTATTTATATATAAATACATACACACATACATGTATACATTTAAGTAAAAATTTTTAGATATATTTTATTTATTTTAGGGCTGTCAAAAGATTAATCACGATTAATCGCATTTAGAATAAATGTTTGTGTTTACATAACATATGTGTGTGTACTGTGTATAATTATTATTTATATATAAAAACAAACACAATCATGTATATGTTTAAGAATTTTTTTAATATTTTTTATATTTATAATATCAATTATATAAATCTATATACAGTATATAAATGCTAATATTTCTTAAATATATACGTGAATGTGTGTGTATTTATATTTATATACACATAATATTCAAACACAGTACACACACATGTTATGTAAACACAAACTTTTATTTTGGATGTGATTAATCACGATTAACCTTTTGACAGCTCCAATTTATTTATATATAATATGAATTATATAAATAAATATATATTTACATGTAATTGTTTCTTAAATGCATACATGAATGTCTGTGTATTTATACATGCATAATAATTACACACAGTACACAAACATATATACATATATGCAAACACAAACGTCTATTTTTTGTGATTAATCACGATTAATCGTTTGACAGCCCTAGTTTTTTCTATTTCTTTTGAAGCACACCCGATGTTGTTAAATCATGGTGGACAAACTTGCTTCGCATTTGACAAATAATGGTGAAAAATCTGTCCCAAGGGATCAGTACCGTTTAAAAAGGTCTTAATATGTACCATTTAGGTACAGTATACATTTGGTACCACTATGTACTAATATGAACTCTTTAAGTACAATAGTGTACTTTTTATGGGGTACCACCCCAGCTCCATTACTGACCATTTTTCCAGACAGTGTGTAATGTCTTGCTTCATGCTATATTACACAAATAGATACAGCACTTTACAGTACAAACAACACAATGAGTTATACACTCATAGTCAATAAAATGATACAGTCTTTGAAAAATGCTCCTGGTCCTATTGTACATGAATGGTACAAGCTATTATGAAGACAAAAATGTCTGTCTAAGAAAAAGCTTGTGCACTTAACGTCCTGTCTCTGGTATTTTAACATCATAAATAATACATGCGATGCTATAGAGGAGTAATTGCTAAGACTGATAGGCCTACTCTAAGGACTTCTGTTTGAATTTATTTGCACTTTTAAGCATTTTCTGACATTTATAGAGATCATATGAAGAGTTTGGTTCCAAAACGTGACAAACGCCAGTCCTCCTTCTCTGCAGAATGCAATAAATCCGCTCAACCAATCACAGCACACTATTCCACACATTGTAAACAAACAATGGCGGCGCGTTGAATACACAAAGAGTTTTCCTCATCTTGTACTTCGTGATCAACAAACAAACAAAAACAAAATAATACTTTTAATGGCATTGATAAACCTGTGGTGGTTTTCTGTGGCGTTGAAGAAATGTAAGCCATCAAAATCTAATAATTTACGCGAGAGGCACTCGGGCGAAGGAAAAATGCCGGCGGTTGCTTGTTCTCATACGACAGCTTCGAGCTTCTGTCATGCTAACACATTGACCCCAGAGGATCTTATGAAAAACTTTCTATTATTTTACTCAAAGTTAACGAAAATCGAGCAGGACCAAAACATTTTACAGCTGATCGCTGTCAAAAAAGTTCAGCGACGATGTCTCAAGTATAATCGCAGCAATGAGAGTGTTCTTAATATGACAAAGTAAGTGTTTTGATTAATGCCATTAATGTTTATGTATACCACTAGTCAACTAAATGAATATAACATGGCTAAGATGAATGCACATTTATATATTGATTTAATAGATTTATTGGATTTATTGCATTTTGCAGAAAAAAATTTCAGTTTTTATAATAAATCTTTGAAAATCAAATTATGAATTTGAATTTTTAATGTTTTATAACTTAAAGATGCTATGTGAAAGTTAGAAAATAGTGGTTTTCATCTCGTCACTTTCATGGTATAGAAAACACGTTTTTACCGAAATGAGTCAAAATGGATATATTGCATTTTGGAACCAAACTCTTCATATTTAGTCATAAACTGCAAACACGAGTCATTACTAAGCAAAAATAACATTCTAATTACATTATCAACTATAAATGTAACAAGTAAATATACTGTTGTCAATTCGTCCATAATACTCACATCCAGAGAAACCCATTAGATGCGGGGCAGATCTGGAAGACTTTATTAAGACGGCTTATTAAATAGCTTTCAAATGCACGATGGAAGACACAATTAGGAATTGAAAGGGTTTGGTTTAACATAAGATCGATATTCAGCGCCTCTAACAAACATTCAATGTTAGTTGTGCAGAGGAAGCTTGACAAACAAAGAGCGTGTGAGAGCTACGAATGACAGGACTCGCATCTCAATGCTATTTCCCATCCGGCGTCCCTTTTTGCTAAAATTTGTGTCTGCTTACGGCGTGACAGTGACATTTGCGACCGAACACGCGGGCGAGCCCCTCTGGTCAGGCAAATCCTTTAAACTCTTAAGAGGTGCGTATGTGGTAGAACATTGAGTGTGGATGCTGTGTTTTATGTCTGTTTATCCTCTCCTATCTGCCTCTCCATGTGTTTCTCTCTCATTACTCGTAGTTTATCAAATGAATAGCCATGAAATTAAGAAACACTCCAGCTGTTTCATATGGCTGTATTGTGGAGACAGAACAGAGACTAAAATAAACGCCGTTTTACTGCTTTCAAGTGCCAGCAGCTGAGCATCTGAATTTAAGCAATCGAATCCAAAAATATGCAGAAATATGTTACAGAGTGACTTATAATATCAAACTTTTGTACATTTTCTGCAGATGTAAATATTTCTGGCGTGTTGCTAGGGTCATAGAAATGGTTCCCAGGGTGTGGCAATATGACTAACTAAGGCTGTTTATGATGGAGTTCAGGGCTCCAGACTAATTTTTTTTACTAGGTGCACAGGGGCCCCCAACTGAAAATGTTAGGAGCGCAACCAGAAAATTTAGGGGCACACACCGAAAATCAACATGCTAACCAAATATCCACATTTCTACAAATTTCCACTATATTACTAATAAATACTTTGATGATAGATGCAGAAAGTACAATGTGCTGTTTTAAATTCAGTGTCACATAAAAATGTCAAATTTACTGGTCGCACATGTGCGACTGGATGTAAAATTCAGTGGCACACTCTCAAATTTTGGTGGCAGTCTTGAGCCCTGGAGTTTATAGGGTGTTTATTTTAGTTCCTAAGGGGTTGCAGTATGACCCCTGATGTCTTTATGATATTTGGGTCCATACACTGGGCAAAAAATGGTCACTGGGGTCATAATATGTACCATTTAGTACCAGTATGTACCTCTGAGGTACTTATATGAACTCTTTAGGAGTAATTTTTGAATGGGTGCTTCCTGGAGACAGGTAGGGACCTTTTTTGCTTTGTACATTTATTTCAGGATTTTTTATCGACCCACAAGCCAAGTAAGTAATCACACACTGTATAATAAGAAGAGATAGACTAAAGTTTAATTTTTAGGGTTAAGACGTAGTTTCGGGGTTCCCACGGGTCCTTGAAATCCTTGAAAGTTTGTGAATCTGAAGAAAAATTCAAGGCCCTGGGAAGTTTTTGAAAATATACATACATAGATACATAGTCATTGAAAGTGCTTGAAACTATTTATGCAAGACGTTTAATGGGGGAAAAAAATCCATGTTATTCCCCGTGTAGTGTAGTATAATATCATATAAATTCTAGACTTTTAAAGCACACGTGCTAAACTGTTTGCTTTACATTCTTATATATTCTGTATGCAAATGTTGATTAATACCAAAATGCTTTTTTGCATAGTTGTGTTTGAAACATGAAAACGTCTGGGGTTACGTATGTAACTGTTGTTCCCTGAGAAGGGAACGAGACGCTGCGTCTCTCTTGACATACTTCCTGCATCTCTGTAACGCCGTCTTTGTCAATATTTCAGAAAGTGATATACTTCCTGGCTCCCGCGTCACCCTGTCTTTGTCGTTAAGCCTCACCATTGGTTGAATTTGATATACACATTCAGACGCACTGGAGGTGTCCCCAAAGTGTCACCGCAGTGACGCGCAAGTTCCCTCAAAAGGGAACTGTAACGATGTATCTTAAAAGGTAACACGATGTAACCTTAAATGTGTCCCCACATTTAGTCCTTGAATTTGAGGGTTTTGCACCTGTTCAGTTTGCTGAGAAGCCTGCCTTAGGAAGCACTTTAACAGACAATAACTAACTATAAATAAGTAAGTATCTGAAATGTTTCTTAGTTCAACCTTCTACTTTTTGTATAAAAAACAAAAACAAAACCTGCAAGAACTCAAAGTACAGAAAATCTAAAACCTTGAGCGCTTTATTCATCTTGTGTAATGTCTGGATCTCTTGAACAACAATGGCCACCCTCTTTCTCAGCATACTTATACTTGCCCAATCCAGCTATAATACTTTAATTGAGCGCCGTCTTTTCATTAAGCGAAGATGAATATTCAAACACAAATATCCGAAGTGTCCTCGGGCGCAGCAGGGGAGCCGGGGCCTCTATAGCCATTCATTCGATACAGATTAAATTAAGAGACAAAATACTTCCCCCCATCTGCCTGTTAACTTGATAGCTTTAGTGGCGCTTCGACAAGCCAGCCTGAGACTTCATGTTTGCTGTTTGCAATTATCACGTCTATCAACACATCGTAAGTGCTAATGTTGCCATTAAACAACGAAAGGATCTTGATGTCAGACATCCGACATGGAAACTCACGGAAAATGTGCGTGTGACTATAATGTGGAGGCACTTAAGAGTGTTATAGTATAACCAGATAATGGGAAACATTACTTTTATATAAATAGCATGCATCCATTTTGCGACATAGCTCTATAATTGCAATGTGTTTCATGACATAAGTGTGTAAATAAAACATGGATAATTTCTTCTGTTGATAAGCAAAACAAATTGGTTTCTTTACATGTCACCTTCAGGCATATAGAATAATCTTGTGCAAATGTGCACTAAATGTAACGTTATGCAACACCTGAGGGAAATGAGAATATATGTGCAAATTGCACATCACTTCTCGACAGCTGAAATTCACCTCTTCAACTTCAAAATTGGACGATTGGGCCTCTTGCAGAACATTTTTATCTTATTATCTTCATTATACCAACAATATCACCTATGACTCTGCTTTCCTGCGAAAGAAACTAAAATGAGGCCACGCTTGGCATATAACCAGCCTCAAAATGGTAGAAAGTATATCTGTTGGGAAACATCTACTGTACCTATGAAAAGCCCCCGATAGCTCCTAGTTTCAACCGATCGAGTTCAATTCATACCCAGGGCAGTAATAACTCAAGTCGTCTAAATGACAAGGTTAATGTAAAAGACCTACTAATGTAGAATCAATGTTGAAACAACATCAGCTAAATGAGTCTTCTACAGTAAATGTAGGCGAGAGGAGAAAAATGGCCTTCATTGATGTAAGCTGTGTGGTGCATTAGCAGGCTAGGGGGTTAGCATCACATTCAACATGCTCATTGCATTACAAAGACTCATTCACACAACACCAGCGTGAATAGCTGTTTTTCAACGGCGTGCCAGAGAGGCCGGCCCTTTTGGAGAGTGTCCACCAGTTGCCACCTTCTCCTGCATCAGAATGTAAAGCTCCCATCCTTTTGACAGATCTACATTCATAGATTTACAATCAGTAGTCTGTTCACATACTTTCTCTTTTTTACTTAAATATAATTCAATGTATTTTGATAAAGAAGAAGATATTGTGATAAACGATGGTAAGCACACAGTTGACGGTAGCCATTGACTTTCATTGTATTCGTTAGGGCTGCATGATATATTGATATTTGTTGTGATGTCAACAGTCATTTATCAATTTTTTTATGTTTAACAGAATAAAGATTCTCATACAGGATTAAAACAACATGAAGGTGAGGAAATTATGACGAAATCTTAATTTTTGGGTGAACCATATCTCTTTAAGATCAATACAAAAAATTTTACACTAAATTTATTAAACAAATTGATTTCTTAATAAAAAGTCTCAAACTAACCAAGGGTGCGTTTCTTGAACAACACAGCCCAGTCTCACGAAATTATGTACTTATAGTCACATAATTGTTTGATTTTTTTTCGTGATACTGTCGAATTTCCTCGTGTTTTCGTGATCATTTCACGAATTTCATTTCTCTGTCACGTATTGGTTACTCAACTGTTTTGTCGTATTTTCTTACCATTGTCGCTTTAGTTTAGGGTTAGATTTACATAAAATTACATCCTTACCCAAACCCAACCCTAACCGTGGGTTCACACCAGCCGCGTTTGAGGCGTCAAATTCGCGTCTTCCGCCTCTAGTTGGATGCTTGAACATTTTGAGTTTACTCGCTTCATTTGCGGGTGAAAGCAGTGCAGGAAATTCTAGTAATCGAGAGATTCACACAGAAATTCTGCGACTCCACTCACTTTCTGTAATTACGTTACTACTAGAGCAAGCTCCTGATTGGTTAACGCGGCGCATTTTTTGGCCAAAGTTCAAATTTTTCAAGTCACACGTTTGCCACGGCAACGCTCAATTCGCGCGAACTAGACGCGCAAATGAGGCGAAATCGTGTCTATCTCCAGATACGCGTCAACGTGTCTTCACATTGACTAAACATTACAATCACTCGCGCTTGACGACTCTACCGCAGCTGGTGTGAAAGCAGCATAACCCTAACGCCAGGCGACAATGGTTCAAAAATCAGAAAAAAAAAATTATAAGCCAATACTTAAAGTGACATCCCAAACGCAAACACCAAATCTAACACTAAACCGAAGCAACAATGGTTTAAAAATAGTAAAAAGCAGTTGAGTAACCAATACGTAACATTGACACAAACAGAAATTCGTGACAGTATCACAAAGAAGATTTAAAAAATTACTAATAGGTATATAATTGTGTGAGACTGGGAAGGAAAAACAACATAACTCATTGCTGCACCACCATCGTATGATGCAAAGTTGAAGAAACTAACTAGTTAGTCACAACTGCTTACTAAAAATGTAGTAACTTTGTTGCACATCTGTCGTTTGAACCATGTTGGTTCAACAATATAGTTGATGATGTCCACGTCAACGAGCCAGGAAGTAAACAATCCGTGTATTTGTTGAAGTCCAAGAAAAGAGATTTACGTTGGAGACGATAACTCGCGTCATTGTTTACTTTGGGGTTTATACCTTTGGTTAACATGTACTTATACACACTTATGCTGCGTTCACACCACCCGCGGTAAAGCCGTGAAGCGCGAGTGATTTCAATGTAAAGTCAATGTAAAGACGCGTTTACGTGCATCTGGAGATCTTGCGGCGTGAATGAGGCATTTAGTGCGGCGCAAATTGAGTGTTGCCGCGAGAAACACACAAGCAGAAAAACTCACCGTATTAACCAATTAGGACCTTCCTTTAGTAGTAACGTGATTACAGGAAGCGAGCGGAGTCGAAGAAGCCCCTCCCATGACGTGAATTTCTGTGTGAATGTCTCAATGACTAGAATTTCACATGCGAATGAAGCGAGTAAACTCAAAATGTTCAAGCGGCAAACTAGACGCGGTAGATCAGCAAAACCAGTTCAAACCACACTGGGAGACCAGCTAAAACTAGCTCACCGGCTTTTGCTGGTCTTAGCTGGATGTTTCAGTAGGGAAATTCATTTTAAGAACAAAATATATTTAACTACTTAAGGTTCTTATTAAAAAGTACAAAGCAGAAATGTCCTGATTTATAAAATAAAACGTTATCTATTAAAAAAGTTTTAAATTTGAAATGCTGTTTAAATAACAAAAATGATTAAACAAACACAATGTGAAAGCTTACAGCCATTACAATCTTTCTTTTAGAAAACTAAAATGATTGTTCTCGCCTCTTAAGTGTCCTTTCTTTAAAATATCCAACACTGTCAGAAACAATGGCCAAAAATGGTCCCTGGGGCCAAAAAAGTACACCTTTGCACCAAAAGAGTACATATTAGTACATCATTTGGTACCAAATAGTGCATATGCTATATACATACTCAACTGTATACATATCTGTACCTAAATTGTACATATAAGGATCTTTATAAAGTGTACTGATGGCATTGGACCATTTTTGACCATTTGACCAAAATATCCAATAAGTGAAGTTTGCACAACCTAAATCCCATAACATGAAGATTCCTCAAGCCACTACTACAACATTTGAATAGCGAGTAAATTGCATCTGCCAGAGATGCTGAGGGCTGCCATTTTGTATTATGACTCACACGAGCACAGGAAGTGAAGCGACAGGGCGACAGAGTCTAGTAACAAAATAACTCATCTGATTAATCCGCATTTGATCTGTTTTTGCAAGATGATACATAACCAATCATTTAATGCTGCTCTCTTTAAACACTGTGACTCATCAGGCCATTATGAGACACACAACTGAAATGTACTACAATCTTACAACCACTGTGATTCAGACAAGCAATATTCTTGCATTCATGCTTTAAATGAATAATGACCATCATAGCAAGCACGAAACCCTGATAAAGTCTGATCTTGTCAATAAAAGCTGGGGACGATGTGATGCATTTTACTGGATATTGCACTGCAGATGCATTTCGGTGCATGATCTCCATATTAGCAATTTATTTTCTTTTTACTCCTAAGCTTATGTTAAGCTTTTCTGTGTGAAAAAGATGGTGGTTAGCTTTAACGTATCGTGATTTTATTATAATCCTTATTATTATTAGTGATGTTTGGGTATTTTCCTCTGTGCACCTGTTGGAAACGCACTCGTCTTGGCGCCCCCTGTCGGTCACGTGTTATATCTGCAGTGTGTACTACTGTAACATCATGTTAGTATGCAACAGTCGTGCCGACAGATTTACATCACGATTTTTACAAAAACAGCCTAAATATATTAAAGTGTCAAAGAAGATTACAAATATCTTAATAGCATTTACATAAACATTTACATTTTATGTTTTATGCGACGCATCCGTCCTTTACATTCCCTAATCATTCAAATGCCACGTAAAATACAGTCGCTATTTAATTCAAGCATAAAAAGAGTCATAAAACCCAAATCTTTCAACTCACCCACTCCGATTTTCTCGTCCTCAGTCGGTGTCCACATGATCCCGGTAAAATCACCAAGATAAGAGAAGAGTTTTGATGAAATGACACATGAAAGTAAACGCAAACGTGTTTATTTCACAGCTGTGTCATTTTAAACATCAGCTCTGACTCTCCATCCGCGCGTTACGGATGCAGCCGCATCTTAGAAGGATGGAGACAATCATTTATTTATTTCATCGGCTCGGTCAGTCGGTGATTCACCGCCGCAATCCGTTAAATCACCCCGAGGACGAACTAAGTCACGCGAGTTGCGGGCGCGTGTGGCGTTTCGTGCGCGATTTTGAGGTGATTCGCGATGTTTAGTAGCATACGTGTGTCACGGGAGACTCTTCGGAATCAGCGCCGGTGCTGCGCCATCTTCATCTCTCGTCCGTTCGCCGTCACATGACGCAGACTGTCGCTCTTTAACGGGACGCGCGCTTTACCAGACGGTAGCGCACGGGAGAGCGCGCGCTCCTGTTGGACTTTTCCCGGACGGGTCGATGTTTCATGACAATCGCAGGTCACACTTCGCATCAGTTGTCGTGATACTGTGTAATTATGTCACGAAACACTGAATAATAGCACAAATGAACAGTGTGTACTACAAAACAAATTACCATGGTAACCCCTTTTAGGAGCTTTCTGTCATTTTAACATCTTTCTTTTACAAAACACGCATGAATAAAGCCCATAGTAGACAAACTGTAGTAGGCTACATTCCCTTAACCATGTAAAACATTCCTACTATGTAGTAAAGTATAGGATACTGTAGTATTTTTACAAACTGTAAATACTTTAGTATATATATTTACTATCATACGGCTCAACAACACTAGTATCAGAGAATGGTACTTTGCGTTTACTATAGTAAATGTTGTATAGTATTCTGTAGTAGAATATACTACTATATATAGTAAATACTGTAATGTACTACGTAGTATTGTGCATCTTAGAAACTTTATAGTGGCAATTTTACAACTGGTTACTATAGTAAATATTATTGTATACTATAGCATTCTGTAGAAGTGCAAGTGCCCAAAATAAATACATCAGGAAGTTTCATCACTGTTTACTATAGTAAATATTATTGTATATTATAGCATTCTGTAGAATTACACATAATAAATACGTAAACCGTAGTAAATACTGTAGTATACTACATAATATTTACTAGTGCATCTCATAAATTCTATACTGTAGTATTAGACATTTTTTCCTACCATTTACTATAGTTTTTACTATAGTACGACTCAAAATCACTATAGTATTAGGCAATTTTACCAGTGTTTACTATAGTAAATATTTTGTATACTATAGTGTTTTGTAGATTTACCCATAATGAATATGTAAACTATAGTAAATACTGTAGTATACTTCATAGTGTACCTCAGAAACTCTATAGTATCAAAGGATTATACTACTGTTTACTAAAAAAAAAAAAAAAAAAAAAAAAAAAAAAACTACTGTTTACTATAGACCCCTTGCACGTGACGTCACGCTCTACTCGCGCGAATTATGGACGCCATGACGGACGGCGGAAGTGCTATGTTGTAGACGGACGGCAAGCCGAACAAGTACGTGTTTGTGTTCGTTAGGGTCATAAAATGGTTATTTCGTGTTGCTATGATGCACCTACCATTACAGTGGCATAAATACATTATTTTTACATGAATGTTATTGTTTAATGCTGCAGTGACACCATAAATTTCATAGCTGCCAACTCTCACGCATTCACCGTGAGACCCACGCAATTGACCCCATTCTCACGCCACACAGTGCTCGCAGTACTGACACTTTTATATTTTAGCGTACCTTCACTGTCTTTTGCGTGCCACCTTCTCATGTTGCTGGTACTTTGCTGCAAAGAGTCAAAGAGCATTTCAATTTATGTGGCGCTGCGCAGGAAGTTCGGCAGCGAGGACATCAGAGTACCGCGAGAGCAGGTCGAAATGTTACAAAAGGGTCCGCCTTCACCTTTGCTCTCGCGTTACTCTGATGTCATACGCCGATCAGTCAGCTCCGCACCAGTCGAACACACAAAGCGTCAAGGTCTGGATGAAAAGCAGAGACCTGCCCGGATTCCACGCACGCAGATACCCTCAGAAAACAGCTATTTTAATCAACCATCACTCGCGTGTGCATGTTTGCAAGCAGTACAAGCCTGCGTGATGTTTGCGGTGACAGGTTTTAATAAAAGAGAAAAAAGTCAATTGATATTTGACATCTATAAACAATAATATATACGAAATATAATTATATGGTCTTGACATACACATTATCTGTTGCTTTAGTTTAATATAAACTACTTATTTGGTTTATTTGATTGTGACAGTCCCTCTATCACCAATCACAAATCATCACTTTACGCTTCTCTTTCTCAGTGGATAAACTGAATCAAAGCTGCTGTTATCTGCAGTTATACATTTTACAGAGACCAGTAGCCTATTCATTAGATTTTAACTGAACTTTTTTGGCACTTTTATCAGAAGGAAAGCATAATAGAAGTGTATAAAATAATAGTAAAGACTCTAATCTCAGGCATTTAAACTTAGTAAAAGCTTTTATTTCAATTTAATTTCTAAAATATGATTCGATTTGTATTATGAACCATTTTAACGCAGTCTTTTCCAACTATTTAACACAGAAATAGCTAAAATCCACACTATTATCAATTGGCAAATGGTTAGGACTTATATAAAAAATTATTACCACAAACCCCTACCCCCCAAAAAAAATATCTCACTCCAAGCTGAACTCAGAAGTTGGCAGCTCTGCAGACTTTTAAAAGCCTTAAGATCAGCACCAGTGTATGGGGATATCCCGTTTACCACATAGTGGTACAAATCATGCGGGCTGAAGTCGGGCAGACTCGGCGTTTAATCAGGTCCGTGAAAATTGAAGGAGGAAGAAGGTAAGGGTCGGTATCCAGTCCCGCTATCTCTAACTTCTCTAAATAGCGCTTTTTGTGAGGACCTACCAAATGCCCTACCTCGACCGATAACGGCACAACAACTTCCTTAATATAAGAAGCCATGTATTTTAGTGTAATATATATTTAAACTGTTTAAAACTAATCAAAAATCCCACTCGTCTATTACTAATCAACCTAGTGCGTCAGTGATTTTGCCGTCCAGCATGGCGTTGTCACGTGGTCTAGGTCACGTGTTTGCAAAGGGTCTATAATAAATATTATTGTATACTATAGTGTTCTGTAGAATTACACATAATAAATATGTAAACCCTAGTAAATACTGTAGTATACTACATAGTATTTAGCCTACTATAGTGCATCTCAGAAACTCAGTATCAGGAAATGTTACTACGGTTTACTATAGTAAATATTATTGTATACTATAGTGTTTTGTAGATTTACCCATAATAAATACATAAAACATAGTAAATACTGTAGTATACTACATAGTATTTACTATAGTACAGCCTCAAAAAACACTATAGTATTAGGAAAATTTACTAGTGTTTACTATAGTATTAACTATAGTACAGCTTAAAAACTCTATAGCGTCAGGTAATGTCACCATTGTTTACTATAGTAAATATTATTGTATAATGTAGTGTTCTGTAGAATTACCCATAATAAATACATAAACCATAGTAAATACTGTAGTATACTACATAGTATTTAGCCTACTATAGTGCATCTCAGAAACTCAGTATCAGGAAATGTTACTACGGTTTACTATAGTAAATATTATTGTATACTATAGTGTTTTGTAGATTTACCCATAATAAATACATAAAACATAGTAAATACTGTAGTATACTACATAGTATTTACTATAGTACAGCCTCAAAAAACACTATAGTATTAGGAAAATTTACTAGTGTTTACTATAGTATTAACTATAGTACAGCTTAAAAACTCTATAGCGTCAGGTAATGTCACCATTGTTTACTATAGTAAATATTATTGTATAATGTAGTGTTCTGTAGAATTACCCATAATAAATACATAAACCATAGTAAATACTGTAGTATACTACATAGTATTTAGCCTACTATAGTGCATCTCAGAAACTCAGTATCAGGAAATTTTACTACTGTTTACTATAGTAAATATTATTGTACACTATAGTGTTTTGTAGATTTACCCAAAATAAATGTGTAAACTATAGTAAATACTGTAGTATAATACATAGTATTTACTATAGTACAGCACCAAAAAACACTATAGTATTAGGAAAATTTACCATTGTTTACTATAGTATTTATTACCATAGTACAGCTTAAAAACTCTATAGCATCAGGTAATGTCACCATTGTTTACTATAGTAAATATTATTGTATAATGTAGTGTTCTGTAGAATTACCCATAATAAATACATAAACCATAGTAAATACTGTAGTATACTACATAGTATTTAGCCTACTATAGTGCATCTCAGAAACTCAGTATCAGGAAATTTTACTACTGTTTACTATAGTAAATATTATTGTACACTATAGTGTTTTGTAGATTTACCCAAAATAAATGTGTAAACTATAGTAAATACTGTAGTATAATACATAGTATTTACTATAGTACAGCACCAAAAAACACTATAGTATTAGGAAAATTTACCATTGTTTACTATAGTATTTATTACCATAGTATAGCTTAAAAACTCTATAGCATCAGGGAATTTCACCAGTGTTTACTATAGTAAATATTATTGTATATTACAGCACTGTAGTAAATACTGTAGTGTACTACACAGTATTTACTAGTGCATCTCAGAAACTCTATGGTATCTGAGAATTTTACTACCATTTACTATAGTATTTACTATAGTACAGCCTCAAAACACTATAGTATTAGGAAATGTTACCATTGTTTACTATAGTAAATACTTTTCTGTATTGTTACCTATATTAAATACATAAACTGTAGTAAATCCTGTAGTTTACTATAGTACGGCTCAATATCAGTGAATTTTACTACCATTACTACAGTAAATACTAAAGCATAGTGTAGTATTTGTTCATGGGAAATTAACCATGTCTTTATTTTAGTAAAAGTGTAGTAAGTTACCATGTTTTTTGTTAGGATCGATTATCATTTGTATTGCTACAGTTTAACAACAAATTTCATGGTAAGCTATAGCAAATCCATGGTTAAATTTTTAGTTAATTTGCTAGTTAAAATATGGTTAAATTTAGGATTGTAGGATTGGATCATAACAATGGTAAAAATATACTGTAGTAAAGATTAGTATGACTTTAATGAGTTTAGGAATGCCAGTGACAAATGCAATGCTGATATAATACAATACTATTAAATGAGAATAAAATTGAAATTATTGCATATTTTTGCAAGAGCAACATTTTTATTATGTATTAATTCTAATGTGTTGATCTGATAAAAGCATTGCAGCGTAAACATGCCACATCTAAATGTGGGTTAACCAGCCATCTGCCAAACCTGTTATAAATCCTAATCTGACTATAATTATCTGGGTATAATTGCGTTGCCAGCCCACATTATCTATGACAAGCGTAAGTGTGTCCTGGGAATTCATGCATTTGTTATTGTTTACCATAAGTCATTCCTGCTACCTGTTGACAGAATACATAACAAAACATACTGTCTTATTTACACTCTCAATGAAAAATGCTTATTTATTATCATTTTATTTATATCTAATACATGTAGTATAATGTATGCATGAGATTCTAACCCAAAACTACACAAAAAAAAATGATCCTGTAGTAGTATCATTATATGAAAATGCAGATGAAGAGCCCTTCACTTTTTTTAAAGCGTAAGGGGGAGCAGATGGGGCAGGGTGGGATTTTCCACTTTTAAAAAATTTCTTTGTCATGCATTAGAAACATACCATCATACTGTACAAATGCATATTTATATTCAAATGCAACTTTTAATATTAGGCTTTAATTTAAAAAAATATATAAAAATGATGAATCTTACAATTAAAACAATGCATTTAAATTGTGTGGCATTGCTCCAAATCATCTTAAATTAGAATAACTGCTTGCTTTTTCCAAGCCACTGATGCATAAACTCAATTTCATTGTTTATTTTTAGTCAGTCTAGAGGTGATTTTCTGCTCACACCTAGATCCTGTGAGAACTGAATAAACATCCCGGACATGAGGTAACCATGGCGACGGGAACAGCAACCTGCCGCATTTTCCGAGGCGGATTAATGGTCATTGTGGGTGTTGCGGATTCTCCTGACCCGCCGAGCGAGTCGCCCACATATTTCCTTAATCAAAAACTTCATCTCAGTATCTCTCATATTCATTCAAAGTCTGCATCTATTGTCACAGAGTTCACAGATACAAAAGCTTGAGTAGATTTACATTTTTGGGGGGGGGGGGGGATATTGTGCGTGCATCAGGCAGCAGCATGTATAAAAGCTGATGTATATTATATAGGACACAGTACATCAGTATATTCTTCTGTAATAGTCTGAGGGATTTCTGTTTGTTGACTGAGATTCAGAAGACTCTCGAGGCCATGAACACACTGAGTCATTGCAATTCAACTGCAAACTCTTCAGATGAAATGAATTTGCTCAGTTTGGATTTTACAAATTTATCAAAAAAGATATTCTTGCTATTGCTTTGTCATGCACAGCTGTGTCTATGTCTGCATGTGGGTTTAAGGTTTAGTTTGATCACTTAAGACAAAATGTTCTAATATTCTGATTATGTTTAATAAAGATATGCTTGGATTGACTCATTAACCCAACAGTCTTTATATAACCCAAAAGATTTATGTAACAACACATTGAGTTTTTAAATGTTGGAGGCTATTATAATAAATATAACACCTTCTAATAAAAACAATATAATAACAATAAATCTCATAAGAGATAAACAAATTCTGAACATGAATAATAATAATAAAACTTAATAAAAATACAGAGTGCTTTGTATAGGTTCAACATTTTTTTGAATTAAAATTAAACTGGTTTACAGAGACACCACGTGGTAAAAATATGAATTGCAAGATACCATTATTGACTTTTGGGAATTTTATTCAATCCGAAATTGTATTAAAAAGGGCTCTTTGTATTGAAACACTTTATTTTGTATTTATTTATAACATTTTCTGTCTGCTTGGAGACTCTTTGAAAGAAAATAATAGCAACCCTTATTAGGCAGTTCATGAGAACATCTAAAAATGGTCTACTAGAGAAACATCAACCTGTTTAAAGCTGAAGAACACACTACTAACAAAACAGGGTCATACTGCTGCTTATACCACGAGTCTGTTGAATGCTGTATTCTGATTGGTTTAGAAATGTTTCATAGGTGTTGATTATTTTTCTGTAAACCGCACACCTAACTTGTTAAATGTTTAAAAAAATAGGCACCAGAGCAATGTTTGTGGTAACTGTGGTATAAGAGGAATAATTGACTTGAATTATTTGAATAATGCACACTCGCTCTGCTTTGCGTAGTGCCACATTATTTTCAAAATAATTCAACAGATTATTCCTTACATATTACAGTCATAAACAAAGCAAGAAGTTATAAAGCATTTGTGTGAGTGACTGAGTGTATAAACAGGATTTTGAAGACTAACAATGTGGTCAATGCAAACCTGACTACTTCCTCATGATGTGGTGTATAATACAAAAAGCTTTGGGTTAAAGTTTCTCTATATATGTGTGAAGAAATCTAGACTGCATCATGTTTATGGTCACACGCTTTAGAAGAAACATCATGAGGGTACAGCTCTGTAAGTCTTTCTGTTTTATTTCATATATTTGATCATTTTTTTGTAATCTAAATGTGATGATTAAATAGATTTATTATGGAAAATAAGTATTATTATATCTGTTTTTATTTAGATCTTGTCATATGGGCTCAAACTGTAGATGCTTTGATGGATAAACTAACAGATCTGGGACAGAATGTGACTATAAACTGTGATCTAGATGTGAATGAGGTTTATTGGATTTTACTAAAACTACCAGATCATCCAGTTATCATACTGCGCACCACCACACATAAACCTTTTCACCACAATATAAAATATAAACAAAAATATTTTATTCAATCTAAACATCAACTGTTTATAAATAATGTCACTCGTGATGAGTTAGGAGTTTATTACTGTATGAACACAGACACAGACACAACAAACAAAACATTCAGCAATGTCACCAGATTAAACATCACTGGTAAGTCATTCAATCATGGTAATCATATACATTTTACTTATACAACTAAAACATCAACTTAACCGTTCAGTAATTGAACGGTGTTTGTTATAAAATTACAGATCCAATTCCAGAAAGCCAAAATAAAACTGAAGTGATGCATGTTGGGCCGACTCTGACACAATGGAAGATTATTGTCATCGTATTTGCTGTATTTAATGCTGTTATGCTCATCATGGTTATAGGTGAGTGATTTATACTTTATAAAAGCTTGATATAAAATGAACATTTGTCATTATTTATTCACCCTAATGTTATTCCACATCTGCTTTAAATTTTTTAAACGTACACATTATTGAAGAGTTTTTTCACACTGCACTTTAATATTCATTAGTAATATTCTTGACCAAGCTTTTATTATCCAGTGTTTGTGTCCTGAATTAAAAAATGTCATGTCACATGCGGTTACTTATGCCATTGATGCACATTTGGACTTGAATGACAGAATGTTCATTTTCTGGGTAAAATTTACTTTTAAAATTAAATCTGAATTCATAATTTTATTTAAAGGACTTGCAGTCGCTCTTATTCATGAAAGAACTAGAAAAAGCACAAAACAGTGTGAAGATATTAACCCACAGGAGCTCATGGATTTTGAAAAAGACTCAACCCAAATACAGGTAAATGAATTATTATTTATTAGAATAATTGATGAACGGTTGTTGAATGATTTAAAAATAATGCACAACCAAGGTGGTAATGCAGCACTACAGTACGCGAAGCGGGTGTGCATTATATTCAAATAATTTAAAGGACCGGAGTCAATTATTCCTCTTATACCACATTTACCACAAATATTGCTCTGGTGCCTATTTATAAGACATTTGACAAGTTAAGTATGCAGTTTACAGATACATTTGTATTTAAAAACATTTCTCAACCAATCAGAATAAAGCAACACATTTATGTGTGTTTTAAATGCTAATATTAATTTCTCTATTGTTTTTCAGTATGTTTTGGTGGACGTTCCCAAACTACACAGTAGGTTTTAGTCTGTCCATGTTAACGGGACCTACAACTGCCCAAATGATGAACATAACTGATCCTGCTTGATTTATTTGATAAAGTATATTAATTATTTATTGCATAACTTTATCTAGATCTCAGCAGAGTCAGTTTATAACTCAATGACTACAGTTGTGTATAAGATGCAACATACTTTGTAAAATCTCAAATTTTCATTTAACATCCAGTTATAAAATAAACAATGACATTGTCAATCATGAGTGTTGTATTGATGTGCATAAATGCATTTTGATTTAATTTAGATATTAGATTATATTAAAAAAATTCATATTTTTTAAACTCATTAATGCTAAAATAATTTGTTTACATTATATGACAACAATGCATGCATTTACAAATTAAAGACTAACAATGTGGTCAGTGGAAACTTCATGTGTGGTGTGTGAAAAAAACTGTTGTAAGCTTCAAAGTGTTAGTTTCATATCTCAGAAGTGTGAGAACACCTAGACTGCATCGTGTTTAGCTATTAAATATATAAATATAAATAAATATGTAAACGACACTGGTCCAGAAACATTCCTCTTTTAGCTTTTTAACACTGAACAAAATATTAATATTAATTAATATTAGAACAAAATACAACCAACAAAAACTGTAAAACTGAATCAAAATGTAAAATAAGTGTGAACTAAAAAACAACAGGAAGTGCTTCTGAACCAGTGCTGTTTACATCTTGCAAAATGGTCTATAACACCTGCTAATAAAAATGTTATAATGACAATAAATCTCATGAGAGATAAACTAATTCTCAACATAAATAATAACAACAACAATTAAGGTTATGTTTACAGATGAGTGGTTTGTATAGGTTCAACTTTTTTTTTTTTGAATGAGGTTTAAACTGGTTTACAGTGACACCAAGTGGTAGAAATGTTAAGGTCAAGATTGACACTACTATTTTAACCACTATTTACTTTTGGGAATGTTATTCAAATAGAAATTATTTTTAAATACTATGTATTAAAAGGACAAACACTTTATTTTCTATTTGTTTATGGCATTCTCTTAAAGACTCGTATGAAGATGCTCGGTTTGAAAATAAATGTAGATTAAGATAAGCAGTCAAACAAACCAAACATCCTAAATGTAAACATCATAACGGAAACGGGGGGGGGGGGGGTCACCTACAATAAAAAGGTCACCTGCTAAAAAACAAACATGCTTGGGTCTCTGTGATACCAAGAAGCCCTCAATATGGGATCATTCAGTGCATAAAAGTGGATTTAAATCCCACCCCCAAAATTCTACATTTGCTGTGAGCTTCATGAAGTTTTAAACCGTTTTATTCATTGACATGCCATAATACACTGAATAGGATATTCTGGATTTTTGGTGAATAGCCACCATGTTCAAACAAGGCTGGTTTAGACTGGAATATTGGGAAGTAAGATGGTAGGTCCCTTAAGGGGGCCGAAAGGACATCTGGAAGATATATAGAGCACCTTAAAGATGGGAAAAAAAGAAATCATGTCTTCTGAAATTAATATACTTTTTATGCAGGATAATACACAAAAAATAGCAACACTGACTATTTTAATATGGGCATGAAATAAGAAAAAAATTAAGGTACAGTATGAATACTATCCTCTGACCTCTCTATGGAGCATCATTATATGAAAGATCTGTAAGGTGGACAGCACTATAATTCATATTCAAACATCAACTCTGGGATGCATTACTAGCATCTTCAAGTGAAATAAACTATAGACTTACAAGTTTAATGAACGGGAGAGTTAAAGTTATGTCAAAAATATGCTCATATATTACTATGTAACTTGTGTTAAACACATTATTTGATTTACAATGTGTTTTTAATTATCTGTCCATGCAGCACATTTGACACATATCTGTTTTGTGGAACATTTTAACACACTGAATTTTGCAAAAAAAAGGGCATTTTGCATAATAATTTGGAAAAGCATAATTTGCATATTTTTCAAAGTATTAAAGTATCTTTTGACATTTTAAATATATCAAATTATGTATTTAAATAGAATAACATGCACACTGTCATATAACTATTCTATTCAGATTAAAATACAATTTATAAACATTCAGAAAATCAAGATTAAGAACATTTTGCATGCTGGTGACTTGATTGTAGAGAAAATTCTGCACATAAGGTGTCTGCTGACATATTTTATCATCTGTACTGATTTTAACATTAAAAAAGTCTCATATATCTGGCACAGGGGTGGGTGCAATCCACTGCATCCAATGAAAATAGGTAAAGCTGTAACACAAATTAACTTGTGAATTGAAACCGCCTTTCAACCTCATCAGCATTTCTTATCTCAACAACTGCATTAATAAATGTATTCATCAAACCCCTGACAGCAGTCTTCATAATAACACTAAAATAACAGTATGCATACTTAGATAAATTAAAGTATATCTAGTATTTTTATGCAGGACCATGAAGTGACTAAAACACATTAATATCTAGTAGGATTGACAGAGGAACCAGCCAATTAATCTGCAATGGTATAGTCTGCTATACGGTGGTGTTTAGCATCATTTTTATGCAGTATGGAGCTGGACAATCCCTTTCCCCCACTACATAGGGCACTGGCCAACCAGAGAAGGACATTTAGTCAGAGACTGATCACTGCTTACTGAGTGTTTTAGAAGTGAACCTGTGACTATTAGGCTGTATAACTCCTCTTTGTAAGTGCTGGGACAATTCACTTTTGAAGTAAATTACCCTTTTTTATATGGGTATAGTTTTTTTTTTCTTATCTAGTTTTTAAATCATTGATGGGCATATAATTATGTTTTTATTTCTTTTTTCTTTCATTTCTTTCTTTTTTATAATTGTAACACAAAAGCAATTTCCCCCTGGGATTAATAAAGTTCTTTGAATTGAATAGTATTAATCGTATAGCCTGGTTAGCTGCAAAGAGTAAATCTCCATAGTAACTTCATCTAGATTAATTTAGCCTCCCTTCATGCAACCGAGTCAGGGCTAAGCTAAATTCAGCTAGGCTAACTGGAAAATCTCAGCTTAATCCCTTATCTTGCTTTTATGCAATAGCGGTCAGGTCTTGTTTTTGCTCCTTGGTTGCTTTTGTCTTCTGATTTCTCTACTTCATGGTTGTTTTGGTCTTCTGATTTCTCTACTTCATGGTTGTTTTGGTCTTCTGATTTCTCTGCACGAAGGGAAGTTGAGAAATAAAGCATGATTGGCTCGTGATGAAGAAGACAATTTCACATTATAAGTTAACAGCCCATAAATAACTCCTGTTAGCAACCAAATCTTTCAAACATGGTGAGGAGCATCACATTTCCTGCTGATGTCAGACGTATTCAGACCAATCACAATGTACAGATTAGCTGGCCAATCAGGGACATAGAGCTTTACAAATCCGTGCGTTTCAGGAAGAGAGTGCAATCTGGAGCTACAAAAATGTATGGTATGTGGAAAATAATGTGTTTTTAAACCATAAACCACGCCAACACATTGTATTATACAAAATAACATTGTTTTTAGCAATGAAATAGTTGCTCTTTAAATCACTATAAGGCTAGAAAAAATATTCCCTGACCGACTGTAACAGAACGTTTCTCATTGTTTACATTACTAAAAGTGCTGTGCAGTGATATACAGAATTGGAATAAATAAATAAAGCATGCTAATGACCAATCAGAATCAAGGTTTAAAAGTAACCGGTTTATAACCCACTCAGACAAGCAGTGATGATATATTGTATAAAAAGTTAATAAAAATGAATGACATTTTGTGGAATTAAGGTATTCGAACTATATATTAAAATGAATGCATTGATTTTTACACACCTTTGACAAGAAGTTTGACCCTCCGCATCATTACCTCTTTACTGATTAAACAGGAGTACTCTCCTGCATCAGTCTCTTGAAGATTGTTCAGCCGGATGGAGAAGTTTCCTTTCAAATAATTTTCAGGAAAACTTTTAACTCTGTTCTTGTACTGTAACTCTTGATCCTCGTCTGACCCTTTACCTTTAATTATATCATACACAACCATGCTTTCATTATGTCGCCAGTATACAGTTATGTCTTCAGTTGTACCCTGATCTGCCTTTCCAGAACATGGCAGGACAACAGAACCACTGACAACACCCTCGACTGTGACCTCCAGAGACGCTGAAAACAGACAAGTACACATACATGAGAAAACAAACAGATTTTTATGCAATAAGCATAGGAATAAGAAGATTAAACACTTACCTTCATGTATAAACAAGCAAACAAGAAATATCCTGTAAACAATAAATATACCTGTTAGTTTTCACAATACAAATCATCACAGTTTGCTCTCATATTTAATTCAGAGATATATGATTCAAGGTAAAAACAACACTATGTACATCTTTAGGGACCTCTTTTAAAACGAGGATGATAAAGAACAGATACATTTACTTTAAAGGTTTCATTTTTTACAAAGTTGTGCGTTTCAAATTTAATTTCAGTTAACATTTTATTAAAGCATTTTGAGTTACAATTCAGTATTGAAAAAGCCACAGACAAAAAAGCAAATGAAAAACAATGATAAATGCAATTGATAGAATCCAAATAACCATACAATCATGCATAAACAGCATAGCGACTTAAACAGACTTAGACTTAGAGATTTTAGTGCTCATAGCTCTGTTGGACATTATTTTAACTCAGTTTCATGGTCCCAGACAAAATGCATATTTGAGCTGACTGAAAACAACTTGCATATAAGACATTGTTTCCTCTAAAGATGCACGAGTAATGTTTTTTTTCTTAGGCACATTTTCTAAAAACTACTGAAATGTCCTAATTTTACTATGACTTCATCCTGTCTTAACCTATGCTTTATATATTATATGTATATGTGTGTGTGTGTGTGTGTGTGTGTGTGTGTATATATGTATATCGTTATAGGACTAATGCATATGGTAAAATAGAGTAACCATGTTTTTAAACAATCTCATAACTATGGGTGCTTCTAAATATGTTTCCTCGTCTCCTTTTTCCTACGTCCTACGACCCGGAAACTGATCTAGCTCCTCCATCATGTAGGGCAGTGTTCTTCACTCCCAGCCCTTCACGCCCTGCAGAGTTTAGCTCCAACCTTAATCAAACATACCTGCAAGCTAATCAATGGCTGCGTCCGAAAACTCTAAATTGCTGCCTTCTGAGGCAGCTTTCCAAGGCAGGAAGGCATCAAGGCATGTCCGAATTCAATGTTTGGTTTACTTCCTGCCTCCTGAGATACCTATGCGTGGACGTACATTAAGAATGTGATTGGTGAGCCCGGTCGAGTTCGAAAAAATAAATGGCGGCCAAGGACGCGACTGGACCACCAATTTAGTGTAAATAAAGGTAGATTTTCACTTTTTACACCTTTTAATTGCATTTCCAGCGAGAAATTAGTATTGTAGTTTTTAAAATATGTGATTAGTTATCACAAAGGCGCTCTCTGTTTAAATTTCAAACACGCTGCCTTTAAAGTGTGTCCGAAAGTCTTTCTCTGAGCTGCCTTCATGCCTCCGAAGTCATTTCCTCATGAGGCAGCGAGGCAACGAGTCACTGCCTTGAGTTTTCGGACGCAGCGAATGTCTTCATGATCACTAGTGCAGTGGTTCTCAAACTTTATCAGCGTGCGGCCCCCCTTGTGTACGGCACATTCCTTCGCGGCCCCTCCAAAGAAATTTTATGGCAAAAAACTGTTCTAAAACTCAATTTTAATTAAACAAAACATATTGAATTATACAAAGTAGTGCTGTTGGTTAGTATACTTATTTTTTTTTAAGGTTTAATTGCACAGAATTCATGATAAATTAATTTATTTTATAAAATGTCATAAAACTGGGGCCCCCCTGGCACCATCTCGCGGCCCCCCTGGGGGCCTCGGCCCCCAGTTTGAGAACCACTGCACTAGAAAATCACAGGTAGGTGTGTTTGATTAAGGTTGGAACTAAACTCTGCAGGGCACCGGCTCTCTAGGATTGGGAGTGAAGAACACTGATGTAGGGCATCTCAATTCATTAATTTCACCACAAGGATGCAAGGAACGAGGAGTTAGGAGGCTTTCTGGGGAGTCATGAGCGAGGATACACAACATCGTCACGTCATTAAACACTCATAAAGCTAGTAATCATTAAATTATTGTAAATGTAGACTCATTTCAGACAGTATATGTAATATGTAACTAGTATAAACCACCGATCTATATAAATTATCAGTGGTATAGACATATAACGTTATATATATATTAATTTTACAGCACTTTTAAGAATTTTTTTTTAATGTAGTAAGAATATGAACTCTGACTCAAGTATGTATTTAACTTTATTTTATTAAATATTTCGGGTTTTAAATGCACTTAATTATTTGATAACAGATAAACGTTATAAAGGAAAGAGGATATCATTTCACTTCGTCTCCTCAGTCCTCGCGTCTTTCCTCGCTTGCACCCTAGGAGGATGGCGAGGAAAGGAAGCAAGGAACGGAAACGAGGATGCACAAATAAGAATTGAGAAGCACTATGACATTACGTTAGATCTGGAAAGTTCCGCATACTTTAATTTAACGTTACTTCCGCCCGCGACATGTAACGTTAACATTATAAGGTTTTTGCAGAGGTGGAAAGTAACGAATTACATTTACTCACGTTACTGTAATTGAGTAGTTTTTTTGTGTATTTTTACTTTTTTGAGTAGTTTTTAAAATCTGTACTTTTATTTAAGTATGTTTTATTTAAAGTATTGTACTTCGCTACATTTAAATCATATAATAATAATAATAATAATACCTTACATTTATATAGCGCTTTTCTAAGTACTCAAAGCGCTTTACATATGAACGGGGGAATCTCCTCAACCACCACCAATGTGCAGCATCCACCTGGATGATGCGACGGCAGCCATATTGCGCCAGACCGCTCACCACACACCAGCTTATTAGTGGAGAGGAGACCGAGTGATATAGCCAATTAGTATGAGGGATGATTAGTAGGCCAATGGGCAAGTTTGGCCAGGATGCCGGGGCACACCCCTACTCTTTTCGAAGGACATCCTGGGATTTTTAATGACCACAGAGAGTCAGGACCTCGGTTTAACGTCTCATCCGAAGGACGGTGCTTTTTTGACAGTATAGTGTCCCCATCACTATACTGGGGTGTTAGGACCCACACTGACCACAGGGTGAGCACCCCCTACTGGTCTCACTAACACCACTACCAGCAGCAACCTGGTTTTCCCAGGTGGTCTCCCATCCAAGTACTGACCAGGCTCAGCCCTGCTTAGCTTCAGTGGGCAACTGAGTAAAAAATATTTTAAAAAGCAAAGTGATAAAGACGCGAAACGGATGTAAATGGGCGGGGCCCGGGGAACGCGCAAAAAGAAGCAGTGAGACAATGCAGTCACGCCATCTGCGCTTCTGAAAAGCACGGTCACGCCATCTCCGCTTTAAATTGCGTTGCGCCTCTACATGGCGTTTTACGGTAACAAACGTCTGCGACTTCGTGCGGCGCTGTAAAAACATATAGGGGAGTGGATTTTAACATGTGCTCCTTTTGCGAGGATGAGAAACAGAAAAGCATCTCAAGGGATGCATTTTATTGTTCTTGGAAAATTCGAGTAAATTATTTAAAACACTATGTACATATTTCACAAGGATCTTTGGCAATACTTTTAATCGAGTTTAATATTAGCATATGAAAAAAATGAAGAAATTCTAAATGTTTTCTGCAAACTCCACCAAATTCTTATTCATCACCTCCCAGAGTACCATTGTGGTGATTTTCATGTTGTTTAACAGTTTTATTATTTAATAATTGCATCCCAAAACCATGACCTATGCTATATTATAACTGCTATTCAGACAAGTTTTAAAAATTCATAAAAACCTAAAATCAAACTGTTTTCGGCAAACTCCACCACATTCTTGTTTTACATATAGCAGAGTACCACTGTGATGATTTTCAGGTTGTTTAACTGTTTTATTATTTAATAATTGCATCCCAAAACCATGACCTGCTATATTATAACTGCAATTCAGACAAGATTTAAAAAACTTGTCTGAATAGCAGTTATAATATAGCATAGGTCATGGTTTTGGGATGCAATAATTAAATAAGAAAACAGTTAAACAATGTGAAAATCACCACAGTGGTACTCTGGGAATGGTAGAACAAGAACCTGGTGGAGTTTGCAGAAAACAGTTTGATTTTAGGCTTTTTTGATTTTTTTTAATTGGTCTGAATAGCAGTTATAATACAGCATTGGTCATGGTTTGGAATGCAATTATTAAATAACAAAAGAGTCAAACAACCTGAAAATCATCACAGTGGTACTCGGCTAGATGTAGAACAAGAATGTGGTGGAATTTGCAGAAAACGGTTTGATTTTAGGTTTTTATAAATTTTTAAAACTTGTCTGAATAGCAGTTATAATAGATCATGGTTTTGGGATGCAATTATTAAATAATACAACAGTTAAACAATGTGAAAATCACCACAATGGTACTCTGGTTAAAGTATAACAATAATCTGGTGGAGTTTGCAGAAAACAGTTTGATTTTAGGTTTTTATGAATTTTAAAACTTGTCTGAATAGCACTAATAATAAAGCATTTGTCATGGATTGGCATGCAATTATTAAATAATAAAACTGTTAAACAACATGAAAACACCACAATGGTACTCTGGCAGGTGATGAATAAGAATTTGGTGGAGTTTGCAGAAAACATTTAGAATTTCTTCATTTTTTTGTCTGCGTGAGGTTCATATGCTAATATTAAACTCGATTAAAAGTATTGCCAAAGATCCTTGTGAAATATGTACATAGTGTTTTAAATAATTTACTCGAATTTTCCAAGAACAATAAAATGCATCCCTTGAGATGCTTTTCTGTTTCTCATCCTCGCAAAAGGAGCACATGTTAAAATCCAGTCCCCTATATGTTTTTACAGCGCCGCACGAAGTCGCAGACGTTTGTTACCGTAAAACGCCATGTAGAGGCGCAACGCAATTTAAAGCGGAGATGGCGTGACCGTGCTTTTCAGAAGCGCAGATGGCGTGACTGCAGTATGGAGACGGACGAGACAGGCGCGCGCTAATGCAGACCTGCCTCAGTTCAAATCTTATGAAAGAAACCCCTGGTCATATTTAAGCGACCACTTTCCACTGACGCGAAGCAAGTGTTTCATTTCTATGAAAGGTAGGATTCATGCTCTTAAGTACGAAATTGCACGACGCGTTTTTAATACCATGCGCATTATCTTCCGAGGTCTAGCAGCTTCGCGTCAAGTCAAACACAACTTTAAAACGTCCTCGAATGCGCAGGTCATTAGACATTGCAGAGAGAGACAGAGAGAGAGAGAGAGAGAGAGAGAGAGAGAGAGAGAGAGAGAGAGAGAGAGAGAGAGAGAGAGAGAGAGAGAGAGAGAGAGAGAGAGAGAGAGAGAGAGAGAGAAGAATAAATTTCATCAGGTAGTAGGGAAGTAAGAAGACAATAAACGTGTCAAATGTATATAGACATGGCACTCATCTCATTATATGCTCATTTAAACTAGATATATAGTTTAATAAAATAATGTATGTTACCAGCAATACATCAATTACAACCTTATTATAGTGATTGTATTTACAAGCTGCTGACCACCTTCAAAAGTGCATAACTCACATGTAAAAATCATTAAACAATTCCATAAATGTTTTTTTACTTTAAAAAAGCTTTTTATTTTATTAACTTTTTGTTATTGCACTTTAATTGTAAAGATGTTCCTACAATTAAAAACAACTAGTTTGAGATGTATATTCCCTTGTCGTTTTTGAACTATACTAGAATCCTCCACCTCTCCCCGCTGTAAAAAAGTAACTTTTACTCTGAGTAAAGTTAAAATGACTTAATTTTTACTTTTACTTGAGTAGATTTTTAGACAAGTAACTTTACCTTTACTTAAGTAAAATATAATTAAAGTAACTTTACTTTTACTTGAGTACAATATTTTAGTACTTTTTCCACCTCTGGGTTTTTGCCAAATATGGTAGAAAAACACATACCTGACGATCATGACTGCAGAGATGAAATCTTTAATTATATTGGTTTAGTGACGGGTTGATATTTTGTTTGGAAATTACACGCAAAAGTGCGCGTCTAGGCTAGACCGGATTAGTTAGAAGGCTGACTGCCAATAACGTCACCGGGTCGCGACGAAGGCTGTCCCACCCACATATCTATGGTCCCACCCACCCTGTGGCTGCGTCCCTTTCGTTTACTGAATACCCACACTTGCGGGGTGCTTCTCAATTCTTATTTGTGCATCCTCGTTTGTTTCCTTTCCCTGCATCTTAGCTCCACCCTCCTAGGATGCAAATGAGGAAAGACGCAAGGACGGAGGAGACGAAGAATTAAGTGAAATGATATCCTCTTTCCTTAGTCTCTTTATAAGTTTATTATCTGTGATCAATTAATCAAGTGCATTAAAACCCCAAATATTTAATAAAATAAAGTTAAATACATACTTGAGTTATAGTATATAAACGCATGACGTATTTCCTGTATTTTCCCAAGTGTTCTAGTGGAAGATCCCAAGCGTGCAAGTAGAATTATTTAACTGATGGGACAGACTTAGTGTAAAAATGTCAATCCAGGTAGTGGCAGCAATTTGCACCAATATTTGTTTTCATTTAAAATGGACTGGACTGCATTTTTATATAGCGCTTTTAGCAGACCTATGGCCATCCAAAGCGCTTTACAAGTTTGCCTCACATTCACCCATTCACGCACACATTCATACACCTACGGCGATGTCAGCCATGCAAGGCGCCATCCAGCTCGTCGGGAGCAACTGGGGTTAGGTGTCTTGCTCAAGGACACCTCGACACTTGGTCCGGTGGAGCCGGGGATTGAACCACCAACCTTCCGGTTTGTAGACAACCTACATGAACCACTGAGCCACTGTCGCCCCTTACTACTAAAATAATTCTCTAAATAAAATGAACACAAAAATATTTGAAATTATGCCAATGAAATGTGCAACACTTTCCGCTTTACTACCACAATATGTAATATCCATTTATTAACTTACAATTAAAGCTTCTGCATCATCATTGACGCAGTATGAGGTTGTGAATCAGTATAGACCATTTTGCAAGATGTAAACAACACTGATCCAGAAACACTTCCTTATTCAGTTTGTAACAGTTTATTTATTTCACACATATCTTAAAGATGTTAATTTTTTACAGGTGCAAATTTATTCTGCTTCTGAAAGTTGAACAAAAGTGTTGCTATTAGTCTTATTCAGTGGTGGCCGGTGACTTCTTTTTCGAGAGCACACACGATGTGAAGCTCGTCACATCATGTATGTAGCCTGTCATGTGTGTGGTTTGTCATTTCAAAATATGTGTTTGATGCATCAAGTGAACCTATGTGCATCATGCGTCCTTTCAAAATAAGTGCCTGAAGCAGATGCATCTAAAGGGTTTCTAAAAAAAAGACGCTTGAGTTTATTGTAGAGTGAGTGTCTTGCAAGGATTTTGTAAAACGTGAGTGTCTCTTTTATTATAAATCCTTTTGACACTTGTGCAGCAGGCACTTATTTTGACAAAACATGTGATGCACATGGTTCACATTACGCGCCAAATACATATTTTGAAAACATGAGCAACACACGACACTCCGAACACTTATTTTGAATTTGTGCCCCACGGAAGAGCTGTCACCAGCCGCCACTGATCTTATTTAAAAAAAAGTTCAGCAAATGTTAATTTCAGAGTATTTATGTGTTAGAGAAAAACTTTAAAAAGTTAAATGTAAATTACAAGTAATTTATTTTATAGCTTTGCTTCGTGCCACATTACTACATTGGGTGTGCATTATTTTCAAATAATTCAACAGCCTGTCATCAATTGTTACATATTACAGTCATGCCACACTTTAAACAACACAACAAGTTATGAAGCATTTGTGTGAGTGACTGAGTGTATAAACAGGATTTTGAAGACTAGCAATGTGGTCGATGCAAACCCGACTACTTCCTCATGATGTGGTGTGTAATACAAAAAGCTTTGGGTTAAAGTTTCTCTATATCTCATATGTGTGAGGAAATCTAGACTGCATCATGTTTATGGTCACACACTATAGAGGAAACATCATGAGGTTACAGCTCTGTAAGTATTTCTGTTTTATTTCATATATTTGATCATGTTTTGTAATCTAAATGTGATGATTAAATAGATTTATTATGGGAAATAAGTATTATTATATCTGTTTTTTAGTTTAATCTCTTAGATCTTCTCATATGGGCTCAAACTGTAAATGCTTTGATGGATAAAGTAATATATTTAGGACAGAATGTGACTATAAACTGTGATCTAGATGCGAATGAGGTTTATTGGATTTTACTAAAACTACCAGATCCACCAGTTATCATATTGCGCACCACCACACATAAACCTTTTTAACTACAATAAAACATATAAACAAAAATATTTTATTCAATCTAAACATCAACTGTTTATAAATAATGTCACTCTTGATGAGTTAGGAGTTTATTACTGTATGAACACAAACACAACAAGCAAAACATTCAGCAATGTCACCAGATTACACATCAATGGTAAGTGTATAAATCATGGTAATCATATACATTTTAACATAATTACAACTAAAAATTCAACTAAACCGTTCAGTAATTGAACAGTGTTTGTTATTAAATTACACATCCAGGAAACCAAAATAAAACTGAAGTGATGCATGTTGGGCCGACTCTGACAAGATGGCAGATTATTGTCATCATATCTGCTGTATTTAATGCTGTTATGCTCATGGTGGTTATAGGTGAGTGATTTATACTTTATAAGAAAAAAACAGTTTGATCTCAAAGGATATCTTGATATTAAATGAACATTTGTCATTATTTATTCACACTAATGTTATTCAACATCTGCTTTTTTAACCTACACATTACTGAAGATTTTTTTCACACTGCACTTTAATGTATAAAGACCAAATCTGTCAAGCTCTACCAAGAGAATAAAAACATGAAAAACAACAATCATCATTATTCATTAGTAATATTCCTGACCAAGCTTTCATTATCCAGTGTTTGTGTCCTGAATTAAAAATGTCATGTCACATGCGGTTACTTCAGACTAATGCTTTTGATATGACACAATGGACTTGAATGACAGAATGTTAATTTTTTGGGTAGAATTTACTTTTAAAATTAAATCTGAATTTACAATTTTATTTAAATGACTTGTGGTGGCTCTTATTCATGAAAGAACCAGAAAAAGTTCAAAACAGTGTCAAGATATTGACCCACAGGAGCTCATGGATTTTGAAGACTTAACCCAAGTACAGGTATGACATTAAACAAATTATTATTTATTATGTAAGGAATAATTGATGACGGCTGTATAACACAATATAACTCAACACCTAAAGGATTATTTAAATTAAACTCATGTGATGTAAAGGAGTCAGACTGACAGGGTTTATTTTGTGATAATGACTAAAAGACGGTACATTATAATGCTAACTTATGTCTGGCTATAGCAAATAAATAAATGGACATTTATGAAGGTTAAAATTATGTTACAGAATTAAATGCTAATATTGATTTCTCTGTTGTTTTTCAGTATGTTCTGGTGGACATTCCCACACTATACAGTAGGTATTAATCTGTCAATGTCAACGTCACCTATACAACTGCCCAAATGATGAACATAACTGATCCTGCTTCATTTCTTATATGTGATAAAGTATATTCATTATGTATTGCATAACTTTATCTAGATAATCTTTAATCTTAACAATCTCAGTTTATAATGACTACAGTTGTGTATAAGATGCAACATACTTTGTAAAATCTCTTATTTTCATTTAACATCCAGTTATAAAATAAACAATGACATTGTCAAATGTGAGTGTTGTATTGACGTGCATAAATGCATTTTGATTATAATGTTCATAAGTTAACATAATGTATTAACTAACATGAACAAACCATGAGCAATACATTTGTTACAGTATTTATTCATCTTTGTTAATGTTATTTTAATCACTATCACTTTCGGGAATGTTATTCAATCAGAAATTATTATTATTAAATACATTGTATTAAAAAGGACAGCTCTTTGTATTCAAACACTTTATTTTGTATTTGTTTATGGCATTTTCTATCAGCTTGAAGACTCGTATAAAGATGCTCAGTCTGCTGTTATAGTGTATAGGCCTAAATAAATAACCACAAAATCCCAAACATTCAAAAATAAAGTCTCTGTTGTATACAATATATAAAATATTTAGTCAGACAACATTTAAATGCAGGTGGGCATTTCTTTTCTTGAAACACAGGCAACAACATAAACACTACGGGGCGGTTTCCCGAGCAGGGATTAGACTAGTCCTAGATTTAAACACTTTTAAGAGCTCTCCAAACTGAAAACAACTTGCACTTACAGATCTTAAAATACATCAGTGCCCTTTGTTTGACCTCAAAAGGCACACAGGTGATGTTTTTAGTAAGGCATGTTTGTTAAAACTAGTTATATTTTCTAATTAAACTAAGGCCTAGTCCTGGATTAAGCTAATCCTGGTCCGGGAAACCGCCCCTACAAGTTGCATTACAGCTACTAATTTGTGTTGGGTACTTCATTTACACAGCGTTCCCACACCTTAGTTAACTTCAAATTCAAGGACCTTTCAAGGACTTTCTAGCTCCAATACCCTCAAATTTAAGGACTACATGTGGGGACACATTTCAAGTGAGAGCAAGGTTACATCGTGTTACCTTTTAAGATATATTGTTAAAGTTCCCTTTCGAGGGAACTCGCGCTGCGTCACTGCGCTGACACTTTTGGGACGCCTCCAGGGGTAAGTGCATCTGAATGTGTATATCAAATTCAACCAATGATGAGGCTTAACGACAAAGACAGGGTGACACGGGAGCCAGGGAGTATATCGCTATCTGAAATATTGCCAAAGACAGCGTTACAGGGACACAGGAAGTATGGCAAGAGAGACGCAGCGTCTCGTTCCCTTCTCAGGGAACAACAGTTACATACGTAACCCGAGACCTAAACACAACTATGCCAAAAAGCATTTTGGTTTGAATCAACATTCGCATACAGAAGATATAAACATTTAAAGCGAACAGTTTAGCGCGTGTGCTAAAAGACTAGAAATGTTATATTATCCTACAATACACAGGGAACAATATGGATTTTTTTCCAGAAAACTTCTTGCATAAAATAGACTCAAGCACTTTCAATGACCTGTATCTATGTATGTATATTCTCAAAAACTTCCCAGGGCCTTGAATTTTCCCCCTCCAGATTCACAAACTTTCAAGGATTTCAAGGACCCGTGGGAATTATTATATCCTCAAATCTAAAATGGAGCCTCAATGTCAGCCAGATTGTTAAAAAAGCACATCAGCGACTTTACTTTTTGAGACAGCTTAGGAAATTTAAAGTGTCCAAGGCTGGTATGCTATACTTCTATAGGGCTGTAATAGAGAGCACTCTCACCTTCTCCATTACTGTATGGTGGGGAAGTTGTTCGGCTGACGATAAGTCTGCACTGAATAGGGTAGTTAGTGTTGCATCAAGAATAATTGGGCTGGAGCTCCCTAAGATCTGTGACATTTATAACACCCGTTTGATTAAAACTGGTATGAAAATACTTAAAGATTCATCACACCCTGCTAACTCACTTTTTATTCCTTTACCATCAGGTAGAAGGTTAAAAAGTATAAGAACTAGAACCACTCGTTTTGCCAACAGTACTTACCCACAGGCTGTGAGGGCCCTCAACTCACAACAGCACTAACCTTATTTATTCAGACATAGCTTTGTTCTTAAATTTGTTTTATTACTATTTATTGGTACGAATTTAAGTACTTGTTTTCTTTTTTAAATTGTATGTTTTTTATTGTATATGTTATGTTATACTGTCTTGTGTGAGCCAATTCACCAAAATGAATTCCAGGCGATGTAGGTCGCTCTGGCAAAAATAAAGAAACTTGAACTTGAACTTGAACCCTGTTTACAATTGTCATTTTACTGTATGTCTTTTATGTAGATTTTACCAATGTCACACAGTCTTTTAATCTTAATTTGTCTGAAAATAAATAAAAATAAACAGTCAGACAAACCAAACAATTGTAAACATCATAACAGAAACAGCAGTCTTAATAATACGTATAAATATTTGTACTAATACAGAGTATATATAAACAAAATACTGCCTAAACACACCTATTGACCTTCATGAACATATAACACAAATAATATGTAACAGGCAAACAGTGATAAAAATACTGATTACATGGTTTGCAAAATTTTAAAGATCCCTGGTAGACACTCTTCAGTTTTTGGTAGCCCGAATTCATTGCAAGTAGCTTAAATCATTGCAAGTAGCTTAAATAAAAAAGACATTACTTTTAATGTACTTTTAATGTTTAATATTGAGACAATAAAAATCTCAACACAATAGTGATGTTACGTTCGTGAACGAATCGTTCTTTTTGAACGAATCTTTTAGGTGAACAAATCGTTCTCGTTCACGCCATCCATTGACTCATATTTCTCGCTCACTGAAATTTCCCTCCCTTTTTGAGGAGCACGGAGTGACAAAACTACGAGCCAATGGCAATCGAGTATAAGCTGTGGCCGAGCATATGATTGGCTCAACGTACTGAATGAATACACCCTTCACTGACCGCGGCGCTGTTTTGAGTCTGAACGAACAAGAGAGAGAGACAGGGATCGCGTTCTTAAGGGGATCGCACACCGGCCGCGCAGCTCAGCGCCGCGCAGTGCCGCGTCGCGCCTAGGAGAACTCGGAGGTATTGTAAACCGGAAGTGCACATTAAATAGCGCGAGCTTCGTCAGGTAGCGTCTACTTCAAAATGTAAAATATACGTTAGCAGCCAATGTTTATCATTAATGATGTGGGACACATATGATGTTATTTAATGTTAAACTAGTTGAGTGGCGCTGTGTGGCGCGACAGGGATTTGAACAACTTCCTGAGTCACAGCTGGGCGGCGCGGACAGGCGCCACCTGGCAGCGCCGGTGTGCGTACACTCTTAGAAAACAATGTGTTAAATTTTTTTTAGAACGGCGCGGCGCTGCGCGGGCGGTGTGCGATCCCCTTTAAACAAACTGAATGACTGGTACAAGTTACAACCTAATGAATGAGATGAATGAGAGGGATCGTATAGAAAGCTAGAGCAACGTAAACAATCTTGTGAAAGAATCATGTGGTTTTATTTAAGTAAAGTTATAGTAACCATGTTTAGGCGGACTATTTACCTTTAATAAAAATGATAATCAAGGTAATTACTGTTGAAAAATTTGGTATTTCTGTTTAATATAGTTTTATATATCTATATAGTTTAATCCACCCTTTCACTGAACTTAAATCAGTCATCTGCGTCTGAACGAAGTCTTAAACGACATGACCGAAATTATATGATTCGTGAACGAGGATCTGATGACTGACTGAACCAGAGGAGGCATGCACGGGAGTCTTTATTTATTTACCACAAATCCAGATTAGATGTACTATAAATGTACGTGTGTCTTAATATATTCTGTAGCTTGATAAAATTATGCTTAGTATTTCACAATTTGAGCTTTATTAAAAACTAATGAGTTTTTGCAAGTCTTTCATTGTCTTATAACACATAATGACACACATCTTCGCCACCTATTGGCGTATTTATGTAAAATTAAGAAATGGTCACTGAACGAATCAGTGAACGAGTCTGAACGAATCATTTTGGTGAACGAACTGAAAATGAACGAGTCACCTAAATGAACGAAAATTTCCATCACTACAACACAAATAACGCACAAAATAACCAAATTACAATCACCAGTTTCCTCAATTAGTTTTCAGCATGGGCCAAATTGCAATTTGCAAATTCAAAGTCTATAGAGGGGTTGCAAGTTTACAAACATTGCAGGGTGCGCGCGCATCCAGGGGGCAGAAAGCCAGATTGGTGAGCTGATCCGCTACTGCAGCAACCTTAATTATTGAAGCGTTCTTTATTGTTTGTATATAAATAAGACTTTATTTTAGTTGGATCTGTTTTTCCGTCTTTATTTTTGCAGTGTTACTGTGATACATGTATGAATTATAATGTTATAATTTTAATGCTAGTAACGTAATAGTCGCATCTACTGGTATGTTAACATCAGGCACCCAGCACTGACTCTGTTGGTACTATTTTCCACGCAACAACTCCTTGCCATTTTGACTTACAGACACCGCTACTAGCATACAACACAATGCACTTCTCTTCTTTCTGCCTCTCGGTTGCGCGCGCAACCAGTTAGTGACGTCACCGTGCAACCCGTCTATAGGACCCACTGACCACAATGCTTGTTCTGCTATTCTTCTTCTTGTTTTTGATGCTGTTGTTTTTTTTAACAAAACATTTTTTGGATTTCCATGCAAGCCAGCTGTTCTTGCTCATCTTCACACTGGATATCCTCACCATTTAATGGGTCACAAAACTCACAGTTTGGATCATACAATGTTTTCCAGTTACAGATTGGATCATTTTTCGTTTTAATTCCGTCACAGTCTCACACATACTGTAGACTTTTTCGCAATTCTCTTCACTGCACATGCAATCTATATCACTTTTAAGTTTGCTGTGAGAGATTTTATTTTTACATGAGGATAGTAATGACTGACAGGACGACGTTGGAGTAAATTTTGCGCAATAGATCGAGATCGTCAATAGTCCCTTTCACACATACAGTCTTTACTGGTAATTTACTGGTAAATTGCAGTTAACATGTCATGTGTGAACAGAACCTTTCCGGTAAATCAGTGCTCCCAGACAGGTTGTAAGATTAACGGTAATTTGCCGGTAAGCGCTGTGTGTGAACGAAAAATATAGCATTACCGGCATTTAGATGACGTCAGACCGCGCTGACAGATCGGGCCAATCAGAAAGTTTTTTATACAGGTGACGCGGTTTCCCCCAGACTATTTACGGACGTTTCCACACACACGTTGCTTAAAAGTCGAGCACACCTGAAGTTAACATCCACATTTCTTCACCAAAGTTGTTTAAAACAGCTTACCATCTAATTGCCAAATTGCCGACGTCCTTAGCACACCATCTGTGAAGCCTAATGTGCAAACGCGCAGGTTCCGTTTGACGCCGCCTAACGCAATGTTGTTTGGTCACGAGCAACTTCGCGACCGTTTGCCACAGATGTGAAAACAACAAAATACGGACCGTGGATATTAAAGTCATAACCCGCTGTTTACAAATACGACACAAACGGAGCTCGCCGGCCGCGCGCCACAGGTAACTTCCGCTTTCTCTCCGAATTTACCGGTATTTTGATACTGATGTGTGAATGATGTCTTACTGGTAAAAAGACGGAACGTCACTGCATGTGTGAACAGCACATTTTTGTATTTACTGGTAAATTCATTCTGGTAAATTCATGGTAATTTACCAGAATTACTGTGTGAAAGAGGCTAATGACAAATCAGTACTTCTTGATTGCTACACGTAATGATCACGTAAACATTTCAACAATCTGGAAGCGAGAAACACATTTAAACACCAGTTTTAGCTTACTTACTTTTTGCTGCTTTTAAACCGCCTGCTCTCTCTAGACTATGACTTAAGTTTAGACCAATGGCTGGATGTTAAAAAGCCTCTTAAACTAATACATTTATGCTCACTATAAAAGAGAAAAGCTAAACACATGTAACATTTTTTAAAGAAACACCATTATGCTGGAGTGGTGCTATAGAGTTGCTAAGTGCATATATATACACTAGTCAACATTTGAAGTGGATCAAAAACGTTTATCAAAGTTGTCCTAAGACAAGAACGGGTATTGGGTATTGATTTTAAGACAACTTTTAGAAAAGGTTTTGATCCACTTCAATTGTTGACTAGTGTAGTTTTTAAGTGCTTGCTAATGTGCAGTTGTTCGAATCGCTCACACAATATATATATATGTGTATATATATGTTTATATATGTAATATATAAAAGACAAACTGCAATGAAATTTTTTTTGAAACTTGAAACACAATTGAGCTGTATAAATACTACAGGTTATGTCATAACTCACATAAACATCAGAATAGAAATAAGCAGCAAAAACATTACAATCATCTCAGGTCTCGTTTGTGCTCCTTGGTTTTTTTTGTCTTCTAATTTATCTTCTTTATGGTTGTTTTTGTCTTCTGATATCACTGCATGACCTGAAAACAATTACAAAAAAAAAGTTTGTAAGGTGGGGTACACTTTTAAAATAAAGGTTTCACAATGTCACTTCAAGGAATTTTTGGCTGTATGGTTCCATTAAGAACCTTTAACATCCGAAAAAACTTTGTGTTGCAATGAAGGTTTGTGTTTCATGAATACATTTTATAGCATAATATCATACTGTTTATTCCACTACATTTCACATTAAATATATTTTAATACTTATTTACATAAAAAATAAAGTACGTACTTTTAACTCAATTAAAAGTACAATTTATATAAAAGTGAAAATATTCATAAGATAGTACTACATTTTTATGTTTTTTGTATTAAATGTAAAAAAAAAAAGAAATGTAGTGGAGTGAAAACATTAGTATAGGCATCAGAATGTAGTGAAGTAAAAGACAAATACTTTAAATTAAAAATACTTGAGTAGTTTACACATCTGAGAAAAAAGATTATAAAAAGGAAGCTATGGGGGCGTGTACACTAAAGCTTTTATGCCTGCGGCCGGCGTATGTTTTCAATTGTTTCCAATGGGAGCTCTGCATTTTTTCATATAAGCCAGCATAACCTTTTTTTCTTTTGCTGAAAAACGTCGCTCGGTCGGTGCTGAGCGTTGAGAGTTGAAAGAGATTCAACTTTGGGTGAAAAGCTTCACTCGTCAATGTCAGTTCTCGCACGGCCGCGTTTAAAAGTTTTGGTGTGCACAACCCCTAAGAAAGAAAAAGTCATAATTTTCTCATCCTCATGTTGTTCGAATCAAGGATTGTAACCATTTTATAAATGAAATTACACACTCTGAAGAGGAATAAAATAAAACACTTTGGGAAACCATTTAACGTATTTAGACAATGTATTCAATGTATATATAAATTTTTTACACACCTTTGACAATGAGCTTGACTTCCTCTTTTTTGTACTCTTTAGTGATTAAACAGGAGTACTTCCCTGTATCAGTCTCTCGAAGATTGTTCAGCCGGATGGAGAAGTTTCCTTTCAAATAAACTTCAGGAAAACTTTCAGTTCTGTTCTTGTACTCTAACTCTTGATCCTCGTCTGACGTGTTACCTTTAATTATATCATACACAAACCTGTTTCCGTTATGTCGCCAATTTACAGTTATGTCTTGAATTGAACGCTGATCTGCCTTTCCAGAACATGGCAAGACAACAGAACCACCGATAACACCCTTGACTGTGACCTCCAGAGACGCTGAAAACAGAGAAGTACACAATATGATAAAAAACAGATTTTTATGCAATAAGCATAGGAATAAAAAGCTAAACACTTACCTTCATGTATAAACAAGAAAACAAGAAATATCCTGTAAACAATAAATGTACCTGTTAGTTTTCACCATACAAAACATCACAGTTTGCTCTCATATATAATTCGGAAATACATGACTCAAGGTAAAAATGATACTATTTCCATCTATAAGAGACCTCTTTTAAAACGAGGAAGATAGATAACAGGTTGCATTTTGCCAAGGGAAATGCCAAGACAGCCAGGTTGGGGCATGCACTTAATGGGGACATTCCATGAAAATAAAACTTTTTCCATGTTTAAGTGCTATAATCGGGTCCCCAGTGCTTCTACCAACCCAGAAAACATGAAAAATAGCAACCCTGTAACTTTGTTTTGGTAAGGCTCTCTCTGCAAGTATGTGAATATATAGGTCATTCAGATTTTGCTCCCCCATGATGTATTAAGGGGCTCTTCTCTTATTATAATGATACTAGGGCTGTCACTTTTTATTCGATATTCGAATATGCATTCGAACATGACGTGAAATATCCGTATTCGAACTATAAATGAACCATCCGGTATTTAAAATGCCATGTTTAGGGCATTTTTTACAGTAACACCTCGTAATAGGAAGAAGGCTGAGAGTGAGACCGACGACGACAACTGTGCGCAAGAGAGGGAATCAAATTGGACCAACATGAACCTAATGTGCACGTCAAGATAGAATTATAGTTTGTATATAAAATGACATATTATTGTTTATAGTGTTAAATATTATAGCAGAATATAAAGCTTGTGTTAATACGTTCGCATTATGAAATTAGCATGTATGAAGATAATTGCATTATTTTTACAACGCAATGTAAACTTTATATTAAACAACAACAGCATTTGTCATTTGTCAACGGATTTGTTATGATTATGTGCTGACTGTCACGTGTCACAGACGACCAGTGTTGGGTGTAACTAGTTACTAAGTAATTAGTTACTGTAATTTAATTACTTTTCCCTTGAAAAAGTAAAGTAAGGGATTACTCTTATTTTTCTTGTAATCTAATTACAGTTACTTCTGATGTAACTAAATACTATAATACAATAGTGGATTTAACATGGTTTTAGTTTACAATTCTCATTATAAACTGGTTGATTATTAGCATTGATATTAATGAGATGTTGACGGTTTATTAATACTTAATAGCACATATTAATGCCTGATTCTGCAAAACCTTATTCTTCATCCTTAACCCTTCCCATTTCTACCAATACTTAAAATGAACAACTTCTTTATTATTAATAAACAGTAGTTGGAGTATATTGAGGCAAAAGTAGTTAAAAGTTAGTTAATAGAGAGAATTGGACCCTAAAGTGGGACCAGAATAATTTATGTATTTTTATATATTATTTATTCGAGCCATTTCAAGCCTATTCTTGTATCATGTACTAATAGGATTTAGAAAGTAATTAGTAAGTAATTAAATACTTTTTGGAGAGAGTAATTTGTAAAGTAATCTAATTACATAATTGAAGATGTAATTAGTAACTAGTAATTAATTACTTTTTTTGAGTAACTTACCCAACACTGCAGACGACAGAGTCAAGTGAGATCTGCTTAACTCAGCGGTAAGTTTAATTTAATCTCAAATATCAAATGGTTTGTGCTCTCTATCATCAAAAACGGTCAAGCAAACTGCACGCGCACAAACGCGCGGGATAGTCTATGTATGTGTGCTTGTTGTCAATGAGATTTCTTCTCACAAACACGCTCAAGTTCGTGATATGTGTGCTTGTCAATGACGGGCATTAAATCCGCGGAGTTTTCCGCCGAAATCTGCGAGCTCGGATTTCGTTTGGGCTTGGCTATATGCCTTATATGTATATCCTGCTACTGTTTAAGTTGTCACCTGTTCTGAGTCGTTGTTATTCATAAGTTGATAACCTGCTGTTTCAAACATTAAGTAAAAAAATAATGCAGACAGCCCTGTTTATGACTGTCACTGTTAATAAATTGAATCTCCATTACGTTTTTTTTTATGCGAGCGGGGGCACGTAGATATTTGAATATATTCGGATACATTGCATGATATTCGATATCAGTTTGAATTTGATTTTTCTCAAAAGTGACAGCCCTAAATGATACCGCCCCTTCAACTGCGCTATCCAACCATGAACGGCCTCACGAGTGCGAGCGACCGAGAGAAAGAATGACTGACAGCACGACCCTCAAACACAATCAGGAGCCTACAATCTTATAACTTGTAGTTTTAATAATCTTTCTAAAGATTGAATTAACGTTCTAAAGGATTAACCTTACCTTAGTGCAAGAGAGAGAGAGAGAGCGAGTGAGTGAGAGAGAGCGAGCGAACGAACGAGAGAGAGAGCAACGCGACGCGGTTCGCTTTCAATATTGTTTAATATGTTTCTGTGAAGTTTATATGAATGAACATGAGGATTAATGCACTGCACGAGACAGAAAACAACACGTATTCAATATCATACACGATAAGCATAAATATGTTGTTTAATGTTTCTTTGAAGTTTCAAAGGAGTTACAAGACAGAGAGTGAGAGACTGACAAAAACGCGAATGTGTTCAATATGTGTACACAATAAACTTAAACATGTCATTTGATCTGTTTCTCTAAAGTTTAAGCATTAAACGTGTTGTTTTATTACAGATCATTTAAATGTGCTTGTGTGGTTTGGTCAAAAAGTAAACTTCTAAGTGTTTGTGGACGTGTATTTTATTTGTAACATGCTGAAAATCATTGTGCCTGTTTAAAACACTGGCAGCAGCATGAGACCTAAAAGTCTTTATTTTTATTCCACAATGTTCCCCATCTGCTGACAAACATGTATTTAGTATGCATACAACAGATGATTGACTTTTTAAACTTGTTCAAATATAAAATGCTGAACATCGCTTACTAACTTCTTTCGTGAGAATATCTCCCTGATGCTAGGGTTGGGCGGAATGACCAAAAATCTATTCCACGGAATGAGTCATTCTATTTCACGGAAATGTATATTTCACGGTATAAATGTTTTTCAGTTTATATTGTTTTTTATTATAAAAATGTACAGAAATTCACCACTCACTATAGCTTTTAACTAAATGCTCACCGCAGTTTTAAATTATGAGCACTTTAAAGTTAATAATGTTAAAGTGAAAATGCCCAGAAGATAACAACAGATAAGTCTTGATTAGACAGAATCTTGTTTATAATTGAGTTATTAATTTTATAGACCGCTGAAGCTATAGTATGCCTTCATTGTATTTTGTATTTATGCATACATTACATAAAAAATAGGCAATATGTAAAATGAACAGGTAAAAATATATGCAAAAACCTACAGACAGGATGAACACCTATAGTCTATATGAGAGACGAAGCTCTAGATATTATAAATGTGACAGGTGCTATGAAATGATGATCATGAAGTCTGTTTTAAGGTCTTGACGCCCTGTACTTTCTATTAGACCTTAACAGTAGCGCACGTGTCACTGATATAAAAGCGAATATTGTCTTAGCTTGCTTAAAGTTGAGAAAACTTTACAACTATTAGTATTATGTTCGAAAAGAACCCTTTATTTGGCGTCACAGCTCCTTGCGCTTGCCTAGAGAGACCTCTGCACGCGAGAGACTGGCCGGCTGCTGCATGAGCACGGATCGAGGGAGAGAAAGAGCGAGAGTCTCCGTCACACTCAGTCATGCGTGAGGGCAGAGTTAGCCACGGCCACTTATTTGCATTCCACGGAATAGAGACAGAGCGCAGTTATGCAAATTTGAAAACCACGCCCACCGGGGGGAAAGCGATCCAACCGTCTCCATTGACTTTGTATTGCGAGAAGCCGCCTCCTTGTCATTTCTGGCTTATAACAAAAAACTGAATAATGCCTAAAAGCTGCTGTGTGACAATATGTACAGCTAACAAGTCAAAGAACCTAGAAATAAGTTTTTATAAGCTGTCGAGCCGTAAAACCCAGCCTTTGAGAATAAAGTGGATCGCCGACTACGTTTCCCCCTATTGGACGCAGTTCTACTAATAGAAGTACTATGAAAAGTTGCCTGTATCCATTTCTGTGTCTTTAAACGCTCGTTTTTTGGGGTCGACAGCTTATAAAAACTTATTTACAGATTAAACTTAAAAACAGAACAATACCTAAAAGCTGTTGTGTGACAAGGTGTACATCTAACAACCCAAAAAAACCAAATACGTTTTTATAAGCTTTCAACTTCAAAAAAACGAGCGTTTAAAGACACAGAAATGGAAACAGGCAACTTTTCATAGTACTCCTATTAGTAAAACTGCGTCCAATAGGGGGAAACGTAGTCGGCGATCCACTTTATTCTCCTTAAAGCAACACCAAAGAGTTTTTTTTTACCTTAAAATAACGTTTCCAAAAAAGTTTCAGTGGTTCATCCACACAAAACAGGGTGAATGGCACTTTCACATTCGCTTTGCAGCCCTCTATCGGCCAAAACCGCACTAAAGAAGTTTCCAACCGTCGGGTAGTGGTCCTGTAGTTCGAGTGAAAACTACAAAAACTTGCTTTACGGCAAACCTACAATCCAATCAGAGCCAGCTATGCTGCAGTATTTACGACAGTGGTAATGAACAATTACGCTTCTAACCTGTAGGGGGAGCAAAGAGACAGAGTTCTTTAGTGTTGCTTTAAAAGCTGGGTTTTACGGCTCGACAGCTTATTAAAACTTATTTCTGGGTTCTTTGGCTTGTTAGCTGTACATATTGTCACACAGCAGCTTTTAGGCATTATTCAGTTTTTTGTTATAAGCCAGAAATGACAAGGAGGCGGCTTCTCGCAATACAAAGTCAAGGAGACGGTTGGATTGCTTTCCCCCCGGTGGGCGTGGTTTTCAGGTTATGACGCACTGCGCTCTGTCTCTATAGAAAACCTGTTACGTCTGACATTTTATTCCGCGGTAACAGAATATACCGTCATACCACCCAGCCCTACCTGATGCTCTGTCATGTCTACAGCGCAAGCGCTTGAGACTCCGCCCACCTGAGCAGCTCATTTGGATTTAAAGGGATACACACAAAAACTGTGCATTTTTGCTCAGACCCACAAAGTGTCAATTTTAACATGCCACTAGGGATGCAACGATTATAGATTTTAATGGTACGGTTATAGTCTGATAAATAATCACGGTTGTACGGTTATTACGGTTATTATGTACTCATTTATTTTACAACATTAATGTAAAAAATCACATGAATAAATTTTTGAACAATTGCTAAATTCTTTTGTATTTTCAGTTTGTGTATTTTTTCTGTAATTCTTGGACAAATGATAATAATAATAACCTAGCAGGCTTTGACTTAAACCGTATAGGTGCCTTTTGAAACTTGTAGTAGGTCATTTTAATGATCTTTTGAATAAATGTAATTTTATATTTGGACTGAATAAATGTATATTATTTTGATTTGTTTGAAGTATTAGTAAAAATGATAAGAGCCTCTCAAAACAAATAATAAAAAAGGGTCATCCTGGACTGGGTTTTGCGAGTCATTTTGTACTGGCAGCATTAACGTGTTAACTAGTGATGGGCAGTCCGGTTCTTTCCATAGATTCGGCTCTTTCGGCTCAAGCTCCGGCTCTACATTTTAGTGATGGCAGTCCGGCTCTTTTTATAGATTCGGCTCTTCTGGCTCGGCTCCCTTAGAAGAGCCGGCTCTTATGGTCCCACCCCTGCCTGCGTCTGAAGATTCGACTCTGCTCGTTCACTACAAAGAATCAGCTCTTAGAGCGGCTCGTTCGCGAACGACCCATCACTAGTGTTTACTCATGCTATTAATTCATAAATCATTAACGCGTTAAAATAATTAAACGTTATTGAACCCCGCCCGGATTTGATCCGCGAGGAGGAGGTTTTTAATGCTGCACAGACCGATTGGAGTGTAGCTCTTTCACGCACCCGTGCAGGCACGCATGCACACAAACACACACACACACACACAGACAGACAGACACACACACACCAGATGCACGAACAACCAAGAGACGTGTCACGCGCACATATTCTTTTAAACGCGGAGCTTTGTCATACAGTGCGCTAACGAGCATGTTGCATGCCGCACGCGGCTCTTGGTGGTTCGTGGATCTGGTTTGTGTGTGCGTGCGTGAAACAAAAACACGCGGTGTAGCGGAGGCTTTACGGTTACTTAACCGTGACATTTTAAAGCGCGGTTAATAGTGAAACCGGTTAATCGCTGCATCCCTACATGCCACAATAAATTACCTATATGGTATTTTGAGCTAAAACTTCACATATGTACTCTGGGGACATCAAAGATTTATTTAATATCTTCAATAACGTCTTGTGGAATGTCCCCTTAAAAACGAAACAAAACTTTTAAAGGGGACATGTCTCAAGACTTTTTTAAGATGTCAAATAAATCTTTGGGTCCCCAGAGACCATATGTGAAGTTTTAGCTCAAAATATCATATAGATAATTTATTATAACATGTTAAAATTGACACTTTGCAGGTGTGAGAAAAAATTGGTGCAGTTTTTGGGTGTGTCCCTTTAAATGCAAATGAGTTGATAAAATGCAAACACTGATCACCATAAGGGGTGGTTTGTTGAAATTGAAACTCAATTGTGCTGTCAATTATTTTCTCCCTCTCTGGATGGTGTAGATTAAGGGGTGGAATTATTATAACTCTGGGTTCACACCAGCCGTGTTTTATGCGTCAAATTCGCGTCTAGTTTGTCGCTTAAACATTTTGAGTTTACTCGCTTCATTCACGCAGAAAATTGCGTCATGGGAGGGGCTTCTGTGACTCCGCTTCCTTTCTGTAATCACTTTACTACTAGAGCAAGCTCCTGATTGGTAAAGCGTCACTTTTTTCCGCCAAAGTTCAAATTTTTCAACTTGCGCGTTTCTTACGGCACGCTCAATGTGCACAAACAAGATCGCGTCTATCGGGCTAAACACCTCATCCAAGCCGTGAGACCTACAGAAGCGCGTCAACATAGGGATGAGCACGAGTACTCGATTGCTTGAGTACTCGAATGTGTCGATCACAAAATGATCATGATGATCATGTGGGTGTATTTATTTATTTATTGTGGATATGACGGCATTTGGATGGTTGGTTAGCGTTACAAGCGCATGTGGTATTAAAGAGTTGGTCTGGAGATGCGTGTTTGATGTCGTGTCGAGCTACGCAGACCGGAGTATGACATCAGTAACATTACAATGCATGATTTAAAGCAACACTAAAGAGTTTTTGCACTTTGCTCCCCCTACAGGTTGGAAGCAGAATTGTCCATACCACTGTCGTAAATAATTTAGCCTACTGCAGAAAAGCTGGCTCTGATTGGATTGTAGGTCTGCCGTAAAGCAAGTTTTTGTAGTTTTTACTCGAACTACAGAACCACGACCTGACGGTTGGAAACTTCTTTAGTGCGGTTTTGGCCGATAGAGGGCTGCATAGCGAATGTGAAAGTGCTGTTCACCCTGTTTCAAGTGGATGAACAACTGAAACTTTTTTGGAAACATAAATTTAAGGTAAAAAAACCTCTTTGGTTTTGCTTTAAAAACAAACAGATAATTCCGCACACCTGCACCGCAGCAACCCACCGATCTGCTCAAAGCCAGCCACACCTCACATCACTGAGGCACTTTGGTTTAAAAGGATGCCTTGATTTTTGGAAATACAGTCAGTCAGGTGCAAAATGTACAGCGCCGTCAAAAGTTCAATGGGTTATCATCTCATATTTAAACATCAATGTTAAGAGATACCAGAGAGCCATACGAGCATTAACATTACATCTTGACTGAGAACAGGTTAGAGGATGACACGACACAGCTAATCGCTAAAATGATAGCAAAACACTTAAAGCTGCTTAATGTTATGAAGCTTGTGCTTTGACTGGACGTATTTAAAAGCGCGCCGTTAATGATGCACATCCACAAAGGGAGTTAAACTTTCTGTACATAACTTAATTAATAACTTAGTTGAAGTCTTGCATTTTATGCAGATAGATGCACTTTGTACATTTATGTTGTATAAAGGCTTCATATTATGTAGAGTGCGTCATATAGAAAGCGCTTCGGTTTGTGGTTATTAACCCTTTAGTTTCACTTCATCACTTCAGGATTCTGTTAAAACCATTTAATTAATCAATAATCTAGTATGTGTTCATTGTTCTGTCATAGTTTCTTCAAAATTAAGTTTTATTTGAGTGTTTTTAATAAAAATATTTTCATTTTTACCATGACGTATACGCCCCGCCCCTTTGATTGCTCAGCCCCCAGTTAATCGAGTACTCGTTCTTCAGACCTATGGATTAATCGAGATAAAAAAATGACAAACGCACATCCCTAATCTTCACATTGACTTAATATTGAAATCACTTGCGCTTGACGCCTCTACCGGCTGGTGTGAATGCAGCATAATAAGATCCCCTTCTGACATCACATTAGGAGCCAAATTTCAATGACCTATTTTTTTCACGTGCTTACAGAGAATGGTTTACCAAAAAGTTACTACTGGGTTGATCTTTTTCACATTTTCTGGGTTGAAAGAAGCACTGGGGACCCAATCATAGCACTTAAACATAGAAAAAAGACAGATTTTCATGATATTTAGACTACATTACAGTTTGTTTATACATCACCATTAAATATTAATGAGTTTGTTGCGCTCATAGCTCTGTTTAACACATTTCAGCTCAGTTTTACAGGCAAATGAACTGCATGTTTGAGCTGTCTTAACTGAAAACAATTTGTACAATTGTTTCGTTTCAAGATGCACACAAGTAATTGTTTATTCGAAGGCCCAATTATGAAAACTACTTAAATGTCCTAATTTAACTAAGGCTTAATCCTGTCTTAACATAAGTCTTATTGGTGATGCAGGCCTTTATGTTTAAACTAAACTACAGAGGCTTATGTAACCTGTTTCGACGCAAAATCATAACAGAAAATGTGCAAAAACAGATTTCAGCCTGCATGGGCATGTTCAAGCACGTTACCGACCCGCAGGGTAAAGAGTCTTTATAATGTCAACATCGAAGTAAGTTACAGTATTTTATGTGCATGACATGCTCGGGCACGTGTGTAACATATTACGTTACATCTGCGCGCATTCATATCGTTATAATACCGATGCATAGTAAATTATAGTAACCATATGGCTTTTTGGCAGACTTATTATAATTTGTACTAATTTATTATATTTTTACTACAAATGCCATAAATAAACTATGTATAATGTGGTGAAATCATCGTGAATTTGTAGTTACTATGATTTTACAACAATTTAAACAAAGTGTTGATTATGGTTTAACCATGCCTGGAAACCCCGTATATTCTTACTTACTTCCGGCTGGGCGTGTAACGTTATACGGTTTTTAACGAATATGGTGTAACGTTATTCGGCTAAAAATGAAAAACATACCTGACGATCATGATTACGGCGATGAAAACTAATTATATTGGATTAGTGATGAGCGAATCTTTTGTTTGGAAAAAATTTAACGTAGTTTCCCGTCCCGAAATTCTTCTTCTTCTTCTTCATTGGTGTTTTACGGTGTCATGAACGGCAGCTCGCATCCAGTTTGTTGCACTACTGCCACCTTCTGTTCATATTTGTCTTCTCCTAAATTCTCTTATCCAGTCCAGTTTCTTTTCCGCTAAATATTTGTAACATTTCCATCTATTTGCTCTATACTCTGTAGCTGCGCCCTCATTTCTTGCTTTTCTTAATTATATTTCCCACATGATATGAGGATATGTCCCGAAATTCTTCTTCTTCTTCTTCTTCTTTTGTTGACTGGCGGCCTGGTGAACTGAGCACATACCGCCATAGATATGTATAAAGGCTAGATGTGTTACGGCGGAGTCTCTAACGTCATCACCTGGCGGCCATCTTACCACAGGCAGCTCGCTCACTTGTAGCATTGAGTTTAATGGTGCATGTACTTTTAAATGACCATAACTTGCTCAATTTTCTACCAATTTTCAAACGGTTTGGTTTCTTACAAACGTTATTAATGTGGCTATAATTCTGGATGCTTTAACTTTTTTACTATAAGTATGCAGTGTCATAGGTACATCTTTGACGTTTATAACAAACCAAATCCTTTGAAAATCGGTAGAAAATTAAGTTATGGTTATTTCAAAGTACCTGCACCATTAAAACTCATGCTTAATAGCATCCAGCTGCAGCCCTGCAGATTCACCTCCGGCTAGACACCAGTGGCTGGACACCAGTGGATAGACAGCCTACGTCATTTCCATTTTCTCCATCATTTCCGTTTCGCCGCTAATTTCCGTTTTCACTGCTGGATGGACAGCAATTTTATTTCCTATTTTCACTTCTGGATTGACATATATTTATTTTATATTTTCACCTATAGACAGCATATTTATTTTATATTTTTCACCTATGGATATTTACTTTCAGTTTTCACCAGTGGATAGACAGCATTCTTTGCAGGCTTAATTGCACACGTCTTTTCCGTATTGTCATTTTACTTTTATGACTTAAAATATGTAATATAAAGTCTGTGTGTAAATTGAAATATGATCTTTATCATATCTATTTACATAAAACAATTCTCTATAATATGCTTAATATTATAACATTAATAATGCATGCAAACTGCATTCACAAGAACCACCTTGAAAATATATATAGTTCAGATCATATCACAATTTTTTGTGACTTAAATTCAGCCTACAGTATATCAATGGAATGTAACATTTTGTTAATACAACAGACTTGTACATGTTAATTGACCACAGTTTTTTGCCTTGCCCATTTGGATATTCAGTTCTTTTTTTTTGTAAATGTAACCACTTCTGTTTTTAAACATAGATTTACATGATAAGACAATTGACCAAACAATCCAGATCAAATTACTTCATGGTTTTGCAATATTTATTGGAAATTACACAATCTAATTAGTAAAATTAGTCAAATCTGACCATCAGAATGAAGATGCCAAGGTTGTGGGGGAAGTATTTCTAAAGTGAATGACGATACGGAAATGACATCTGCGAGGCTGCAGCTGGATGCCTCTACTGAGTGAGCGAGTTGCCTGTGGTAAAGATGGCCGCCAAATGCGGACGTTCCACTCAATTGGCCAGCAGCGCGAGTGAGACATCTAGCCTTTATACATATCTATGCATACCGCCACCTAGTGATGGTCGCTTTTGAAGCACTGCTTTATGAGGCTTCGAAACTTTTACGAATCTTTTGTTTCGGAGCGTGTTTCAAAACTGGCCAAGTCAAATGATTTTAGCAAACGAGGCTTCATTACGTCATAACTGTTTCGAAATGTTTCGAAAATCCGATGATTCACCACTAGGGGGAGTTGTAAAAAAGTGTAAAATGTTTGTGCAGAACTGCTTTTGCACTATTTTGACCAGCAGGTGTGCGGTGTTTCGAACGCTTCTAAAACCTGAATCAATTTTCGAAGCAATTGGTTCAATTGATTCGAAGCATTTAAAAAGCTTTGTTTCTCCCATCACTACCGCCACCTACTGTTCCATCTATGACATATTTCCTCATTTCATATATAGGGAAAAAAGAACAACAACATCACAGAATTCTGGTATAAGCAGTCGCTGCGTATCCAGCTCCTAAAGACCAGCTTAAAACGTGACCAAAACACAGCTAGACCAGCTTAAAACGTGACCAAAACACAGCTAGACCAGCTAAAAAAGTGACCAAAACACAGTTAGACCAGCTTGCTACATCAGCAAAACCAACTAAAACCAAGCTGAGGGACCAGCTAAAACCAGCCAACCAGTGTATGCTGGTTTTAGATGAATTTTTCAGTAGGGATGTCACTCTTCTTGAGTGTTGTATTAATTAAAGAGCTAAACAATGGCCATTTTTTTTGCAAATACTAAGATCATTGCATTTTAGTCAGAAAAAAATGTAATCTTTAAAACTTTTACTCTTATGAGCCTTAACATCGACATCTAAAAAGGAAAATGGTGTTAAACAGCACTAAAAGTGCTATTGGCTCGCAATCATAGGGGAACCATATTGTGCTATGTTGATCCATAATTGCTGTTATATTCATGCTTAAACACCACTTAGGGTTCTAGAAAGCTGCTATATACTGTAGGTGATCTGTTGCGCTAAAATGGTTCTCCTATGATTTGTGTAGCACCATGTATGAAATGTATGAAATCAGAATGGACTCTATTTACTTAGTTAATGAAATGTATTTTACTAGTCTTGTGCTAAACAATTTATCCATGCAAGCCAATCCGCCCCCTCCCGAAAAAATTGTCTTCATAATCTTTAATCAAAATCTGAAAATACACTTACCCTAAGAAAGGCGGTCTGATGACATATTTGGCAGAACACTCATTCTGATTTTTCTAGATCCAATTTTTCTAATCAAGCCACACCTTCTATTTTCCATTTTTATAGTTAACCAAACAGATCCAGTAACTCTAACATACAAGTAAGCATAAAAACACGACAACAACAAAAAAAATTGTTGTTAACTTAAAAGTATGATTTCATGCTAAAAACTCCCATGACTTTCTTGGAAACACAAATGGAGAAGTGTAACTAAAAGTGCTGGCTCCTCCTTTCCAACTACATTGTCAGAAAATAATTTTCAAAGCATGTAACCCAATTGTCACTGGGACTTTCAAAAAGTACATTGTTGCATATTAGTACCGAGGTCAGGTGCAAATAACAAATATATCTTATTAGTACCTTAAAAACTGCATATTAGTACCTAAAGGTACATATTTCTAAGTAGGATCTTTTTAAAGGGTAGGGGAGAGCGGGGCACAACCTAACGCTTTTTGACTTTGGCTCTATCATTAAAAAAATATTTAAGTTAGATTAATCATTTTTCACACAATCAACACAAACATCTGTTTTACAAATGAATACTTAAAGTTTGTTTGTGCGACCTACAGTTATTGTACAATTACACTTAAAGTGACAGGAGTGTAAACGTTACCCCATAGAGACAGAGCGCAGCGCGTCATAACCTGAAAACCACGCCCACCGGGGGGGGGAAGGAATCCAACTGTCTCCATTGACTTTGTATTGCGAGAAGCCGCCTCCTTGTCATTTCTGACTTATAACAAAACACAGAATAATGCCTAAAAGCTGCTGTGTGACCATATGTACAGCTAACAAGCCAAAGAACACAGAAATAAGTGTTTTATAAGCTGTAGAGCCGGACGCAGTTTTACTAATAGGAGTACTATGAAAAGTTGCCTGTTTCCATTTCTGTGTCTTTAAACGCTCGTTTTTTTGAAGTTGAAAGCTTATAAAAACGTATTTGGTTTTTTTTGGCGTGTTAGATGTACACCTTGTCACACAGCAGCTTTTAGGTATTAATCTGTTTTTAAGTTTAATCTGTAAATAAGTTTTTATAAGCTGTCGACCCCAAAAAACGAGCGTTTAAAGACACAGAAATGGAAACAGGCAACTTTTCATAGTACTCCTATTAGTAGAACTGCGTCCAATAGGGGGAAACGTAGTCGGCAATCCACTTTATTCTCCTTAAAGACTGGGTTTTACGGCTCGACAGCTTATAAAAACTTATTTCTGGGTTCTTTGGCTTTTAGCTGTACATATTATCACACAGCAGCTTTTAGGCATTATTCAGTTTTTTGTTATAAGCCAGAAATGACAAGGAGGCGGCTTCTCGCAATACAAACTCAATGGAGACGGTTGGATCGCTTTCCCCCCCGGTGGGCGTGGTTTTCAAATTTGCATAACTGCGCTCTGTCTCTATAGGTGGGGTTCACTGTAACAAACAGAAGGTTTGTTGTAACACCTGATAGAAATATGCTGGTGAGCCCAGTTTCTGCCCCCTTGCTCCCTTCACTTTGCTTTACAGCCCAGGACATTCACCAATGAGGAGACGAAAGTGGCGTTTGTTCTGTCTCTCCTGACTGGTAAGGCTGCCCTCTGGGGGACGGCGGTGTGGGAAAACTGAGACACCTGTTGTTCTTCGTTCTCCACCCTGTCAGAGGCGATAAAGAGGGTCTTTGATCCCTCCGTCGCTGGGAGAGAAGCCGCGAGACTCCTCTCCAATCTCTGCCAGGAGGAGAAGTCAGTTTCGGACTACGCCATCAAGTTTCGCACCCTGGCGGCAGGGTGCAAATGGAACGAAGAAGCGCAGCGGGACCATTTCCTGCACTGGCTGGCTGACCGCATCCAGCGGGAGATCCACATCATAGACTTACCCACTCCTCTCAACGGTCTGATTGATCTCGCCATCAGGGTTGATGCACGCCTCACCTAAGCCACACGTTGGAGGGCTACAGCACTTGGTTCCTGATAAGTTTAAGGTTGTGGGGGATTGGCCATCCCCAGATTTTTGCAAGGCCCTGCAGAGATTTTTGGGGTTTGCCAATTTTTACCAGCGTTTAATTCTCAATTTCAGCCAACTAGCCGCTCCTCTGACCACCTTGACCTCGACTTTTTGAGCGTTCTGATCGCACATCTACTCCGAGCGAATTTGACCAGAGACCCTATTTGTCTCCACTCTCAGATGGGAGATCGAATCGAAGGTTTTGACAGCCTTAGAAGGGGTAACGCGCTTGCTCCGTTGCCCACCGAACCGCTTATTCGTGCCGGAGGAGTTAAGGTCCAACGTTATTCAGTGGGGTCATTGTTCCAGTGTAGCTTGTCATTCAGGCAGGGTAAGTCGCACTAAATTTCTAGTCAAACAATGATTCTGGTTTACGACATTCACGATTTTGTTTTGACCTGCTCAGTTTGTGCCACAGGTAAGACATCTGATCGCTCTCCTGATGGGTGACTTCAATCGCTGCCAGTCCCTTCGAGACCCTGGTCCCACATCGCGCAAGATTTCATTACCGCCCTTCCACCCTCCCAGGGTAATACAGTGATTTTAACCATATTGGACCGGTTCTCGAAGGTGATTCCTTTCATTTTCTTGCCCAAATAACTATCAGCCAAGGAAACAGCGGTAACTGTCGTAGACCACTTCTTCCATTTACATGGCATCCCGACAGACGTGGTCTTTCCCTATTCGTCTCCAAATTTTGGGGAGAGTTTTGCAAGTTGTTAGGAGCGACTGTTAGTCTATCTTCCGGGTTTCATCCCCAAAGCAATGGTCAAACCGAGCGAGCCAACCAAAATTTGGAAATGGTGTTGCGATGTTTGGTCTCCAAGAATCCTTCGTCCTGGAGCCAAAATCTCTTTATTGTGGAGTACGCACACAATTCATTGCCAGTGTCATCCACGGGCTTATCACTGTTTGAGTGTAGATTAGGTTACTAACCACCTTATTTTCCCAGTCTGGAATCTGAGATTGCTGTCCTCTCCGCTCACGCCTTAGTCCGGAGTTGCCACCTTACCTGGACTAGAGCTTGTGAAGCTGTGCTCCGGGCCGGGTTGCGCACCAAGGGTAAAGCTGACATGTTGTTGACATGTTTAAAATGCTGTTATGTTTTAGGTATTCAATTCAGAAATAAAAAAACCTTAAAACGAAGAATTTTACCTTTATGCCTCCAAAACACTCTTTGTTCAATATTTTAACCAAAACACATCAAAACTTTTCATCAATTCACAAGAGATCTTCTGACAGTAAGAGAAAAAGACCAAAAGCAAAGATTGCTCGGCCCTGTAGAAATATTTAAAGTAGCCGTGTTACAATTAACCCTGAGTAGTTTGTGCCCTGCTCACCGTTACTGCCCCAGTGACAGCTGGGGTAAATACATATGATGATATTATTAAGTTTATAAAATAATCTAAGTTTTGAGTGACATTTATATTAAAAGGTTTTTACAAGGTTCATTGTCAGGCTCTATGCACCGTAAAAAGTGAAAGTTGGATTAACTTAAAAAATCACTTAAATTGGTAACACCTAAAAAATTTACATTTTCTCCTAAAGTAAAAATTGGCTTGAAAAAAATGGTCTTCTCAGGAACACAAAGGGAGAAGTTCACCTAAAAGTGCTTGTTGCACAAAAAGTTTCTACAGAAAAGGTAAAAAGCCTGAATGGTACTTTGGGAAACCACAAAATGATTATCTATGGCAGTAGTGTGTAAAATTGAAAGTAAATTATAGCAAAACCGATTTATTATAATACCTAAGGCAATGCATGAGGACATCCAAAAAATTGGCAACTCAAGTTTTTTAATCCATTGATTCAGTTTTGACATCTACTAGAGAAACATCAACCTGTTTTAAGCTCAAGAACACATTGCTAACAAGATATACCGCTGCCTATTAGTAATGACACACTTTAAACAACACAAGAAGTTATAAAGCATTTGTGTGAGTAACTGAGTGTATAAACAGGATTTTGAAGACTAACAATGTGGTCAGTGCAAACCTGACTACTTCCTCATGATGTGGTGTATAATACACTCAGCTCTGAGCTTCAAAACTCTGGGTTAAAGTTTCTCTATATATCTGTGAGGAAATCTAGACTGCATCATGTTTATGGTCACACGCTTTAGAGGGAACATCATGAGGTTACAGTTCTGTAAGTTATTTCTGTTTTTATTTTTCATATCTTTATTTATGTTTTGTCATACATGATGCATAAATAGATCTGTGATGTTTGAAGGTTAATAATCGTTATTAATGTCTGTTTTCAATTTTGTTTTCATGTCTTAGATCTTCTCATATGGGCTCAAACTTTAGATGCTTTGATGGATAAACTAACAGAATTGGGACAGAATGTGACTATAAACTGTGATCTAGATGTGAAAGAGGTTAACTGGTTTTTACTAAAACTACCAGATCCATCAGTTATGATATTGCGCTCCATGAAACATGAACCTTTTTACTACAATGAAACATTTGCAAAAAAATATTTTATTCAATCAAAACATCAACTGTTTATAAATAATGTCACTCATGAGGAGATAGGAGTTTATTACTGTATGAACACAGACACAAAAAGCAAACTATTCAGTGCCACCAGATTACACATCACTGGTAAGTGATTAAAGTTATAATTTGTTATTTGCTATGTGCTGTTTAGATACAAACATGCTAGAACATAAATACTTATAACTACAAACGTTAAATAAAGCCTTCAGTGTTTGCACAGTGCTAAATATACAGTACTATAGTCAACATTTGAAGTGAAGTCTTACCAACACCCAATACCCGTTCTTGTCTTTGGACAACTTTGATGAACTTTTTTGATCCACTTCAAATGTTGAATAATGTATGTTTGAAATTACAGAGTCAACTTCAGAAAAACAAAATAATACTAAGACGAATTGTACTGAGCAGTCATCTGAACAATGGCTAATTATATCCATCATATCTGCTTCGTTAAATGCTGTTTTGCTCGTTGTGGTTATAGGTGAGTGATTTCTTTTCTCTACTTTAGATGTGAGATAGATACACTACAGTCTTAAAAGAAAAGTTCAACCACAATTTAGCATTTGGCATTATGTACACATCCTGCTGTCATTCCACATTTGCTAAATGTTTTACAATGTCCTTTATATGCTGCACAAGGACTAGGGTTAACCCTAACCCTAACCCTAAGGACTATCCACCTTGTGTGATACATTTCTAAAATCCTTTGAATTAACAAAACACCGTTAATAACTTAAAATAGTAGCTTTGAATTGACTTGCGAAACCAGGTTGTTTTTTTAGTGCATCCACTACTTACGTCTATAATAAAAATAGCATGTTACTACCACGCTGCAAGTTTTAAAAATTAATTTATTCTGTCTGCAATCCAGCTTTTGAATATTACAAAGTAAACCTGAACTGAAACATCCTACTTTCATAAAAAAATCCAGATTATTTACTCACCCCCATGTCATCCAAGATGTGTTTGTCTTTCTTTGTTCAGTCGACAGGAAATTACATTTTTTTAAGGAAAACATTCCAGGATTTTTCAATGGACATCAATGGTTTCAATGCAACTTCAAGGTCTCTAAAAAATCCCAACTGAGGCATAAGGGTCTTATCTAGTGATAATACCAACTTCTCGTCTTGCACCAGCCGTGTGATGCATACAGCGCAATCTTATGTATTGCAAAATCATGTGGAATGGTCACGCATTTGCGGACCATTTTAAACAATAAACTGACACAAAGACATTAATAAGTATAATTTCAAACACAACAATCTGAATGCTCATCTTTCTCCACACTTGTAAACACTGAAGCAATAGTTTCCACATATGTCATGGCGCGTCACACGGCTCGTGCAAGATGAGAACTTTTTATTCTTGCCAAAAATTACAACTGTTTTGGTAGATAAGATCCTAATGTCTCGGTTGGGATCTTTCAGAGCTATTTAAAGCTGCATCGAAACAGCAATTTTAAACTGCATTGAAACCGTAAACTGTTGAGGTCCAACAAAGTCTATTAAAGTAAGAAAAATCCTGGATTGTTTCCTTTTAAAAAACAAAAAATGTTCTCCACTAAACTATTTATTCACTATGCTAATTGTTAGGTGGTTTATATAGACATATGTATATATGTGTTTTTTGAGTTTTTATTGAATGTTATTTTATGTGATGCAGCTCTTGTAGGGTGGAACATAAGTTTGCCTTGCCTTAAACAGTTGGCCTACATGACAACAAATGTTTTGGGTGTTATGCCATTTTGCAATCTAGATTTGAATAGTCAGTATTTTCATTTGAATGTTGTTACTCTCTATTTAAGTTCAATCTGTATTCACCTTGTTATTCCAAGGACTAACGAAAGTGTTTGTGTGTGGAAGTAAGACAACCAGCAAAACCCCAAAAACTCAGGATAACCTGCCACAACCTGAAGATTCGGGGCAGGTAAACAGCTAATAAAATCACAACATGAGTTTTGAAACAATTTTAAAGTTATTCACTGTTCAAAATCATAGAAATTCACAGAATTGCATCTATTGGCTTTTAAATACTTAAAGCAACATTACACACTTTTTTGAAAGTGGGTTAGTGCTAAACAAATTTGATCTCCTTTGGGTTTAAATGCATATATTGTTTTATGTAATGTTAAAAATATTTCCTTATCTTTAAATTTAATGATGTAGAAGATTTGAAGTTGTGTGACATTTATTGTGTGACAGTTTTACATTTAAATGTGTCTTGTCTTTTTAAGTTTGTTAATGCCTGACAAAGGTCAGTGGACAAAAACTCTGTATGTGTTAATTCAAAACTGTAAATGTGTTAAATGTTTAGTTGTTCACAACTTAACAATGTGAAATGAGTAGTACTGTGCGCGTGTGTTAGCGAGAAGTTTAGCAAAAGACAACCAATCAAAAACTGCCTCAGTACTGACCTAATTTCATGTGCTTGATGTGGTTACAAACCCTTCAAATACATATAGTGTCTGCGTCTGAGAGAAATGTGTGTCTGCAAATATGCATTAACTGGAGTTAGGTTATTTTAGTACACTCTTGAAAAATAAAGGTGTTAAGTTTCTTCTCAGCGATAGAAGAACCATTTTTGGTTCATCAATATTAAATCGAAATAATGTTTGAGATGAATTCTGAAGATGTTAAAGGTCCTTTATAAAACCGTTCAGCCAATAACGGTTCTTCTGTTGCATCGTGAAGCGTCTTTATTTTATAAGAGTTTAGCAAGAGTGAAAACAACCTTATCTGATTTAAGACGCAACATTACCACAGATGCACTTGTTTGTCCAGTGTTACTGATCTTATAAATCTGCAAATAAAAACCCAGATAAGGTTCACAAATGATAAATCATAAAATCTGACTTCACTAGATTTACAATGACCATGAGGCAACGTGTCTAAACATGAACATCAGATGCTAATAATGTATTCTTTCATTGTTGTTGTTTCAGTACGCTGAGGTGACTTTTACCACACGGTGCAAGCCCATCCAAATCAACAGCACTTATGCACTTGTACAGCTGCCTACATCTTGTAACAACAAATAACTTTATTTAGTTTCCTATTGCGTTATGATTTACTTTGTTGTGCTCTGTATGTAAATGTAATAATGTGTTATTATTAGATATGACATCTCTGTGGGAGCGGATGTTTTAGAAATAACAACGGAAGTTGTGCTTAACATGTTCTTTTAATAAAGAGTCACATGGGACACGTAAATAAATGATGACTACATTTTCCTACACTTTTAGATAAAAATGGCTCATAGCTGTCACTATAGGAGGACCGTTTCAAAAAATGCATCTTTGCATCTAAAGAGTTTATTTTAGTACATCAAAAGTGCCAAATGTATAAATATCTGTACCTAAATGGTACATATTTGAAAGCTAGACTGTACTAAATGACATATAAAATATGAAAAACTAAATGTATATAAGCTGAATCTCTTATAGATTTTCAGTAAAGCAACACATGCACAGCTTCACTTTACGTGGCTAACACCTTGTAACCCATGTGTTGCATGTTTTTCTATAAGCTCAGAGACATGTTTCACAATACAAACCTCAAAGTCTGGCCTACTTTTTAAATCATTTAGTATATATATTGTTTTAAAATAAAGGTGCTTCACTATAGAAAAATAATTGTCATCTGAATTGTTTCATAAAGACCCCTTAACATCCAAATTACAAAGTATATATTTTTTTGTAGTCCATAAAAGTTCTTTGGATGATAGTTTTGGACTAGATTAGTCTTTAAGGAGCCCGGAAGAGTGCATGTCACATCTTACCCCATCTCCCACATCTCTGACCTCATTTATACAACACACATTTCCTATCAGGCCTTTACTTCCTCATGAAGTTACAGCATGCTTACCATTACCAACATAAATTGGTCAGCAATAGAAAGCATGCTGACCTGCAGTAGCTAGCTATGGTTCACCAGCTATGCAGCGGGTGTTAAAAGCTCAAGAGTACTATAAAATGTCTGGGTTATTTTTTAGCCATGTTTGGTAAATATTTGACAGAACACACCGCTGGTTTAAAATTGACCCAATGCTGCATTGGTATAATCCAACTGCTGTTATTATAACTCATGGTGTCAAAACAACAACCCAACACTGGGTCATTTTTAACCCACCATGTGACTCTAAGGTGCAATAACCTCACCTTCACTATATTACTGCATTACTATAAATACTACCTTACCCGCAAATTAATATGATGAAGTTTGTTTTGCATGAGAGCAGAGACTTTCTTACACTGTGTTCCAAACAACTTTGGTGACTTTGGTAAAAATTTTCTCCTTGCTGAGCATTAAGATGATATAGACACACATCCTCTTTCAGGCAGATTTGCAACATTTCCAGTCAATTAAAACATGTTCATTATTTCCCAGAAGTTAATGGTTTAACTATTTTCTTAAAGGCACATTCCACTTTTTTTGAAAATATGCTCATTTTCCAGCTCCCCTAGAGTTAAACATTTGCTTTTTACCGTTTTGGAATTCATTCAGCTGATCTCCGGGTCTGGAGCTAGCACTTTTAGCATAGCTTAGCATAATCCATTGAATCTGATTAGACCATTAGCATCACACCTAAAAAATAATTAAAGAGTGTCGATGTTTTCCAATGATATTACGCAGCACTTGAAAATAGTCCCCTTGGTTACTTTCAATAGCAGGGGACTATTTTCGGCAGTGCATAATATCATTGTGCCTGCTGCAGCCATGTTACGGCAGCAAAGTCCTTGATTATTACGCCAGAATGAGAGTATAGTTCCTAGCCTTATTGGCCTTTTGATATTTTTCCTATTTAAAACTTGACTCTTATGTAGTAACATCGTGTACTAAGAAAATTAAAAGTTGAGATTTTCTAGGCAGATAAGGCTAGGAACTATACTCTCATTCTGGTGTAATAATCAAGGACTTTGCTGCCGTAACATGACTGCAGCAGGCGCAATGATATTACGCAGCAGCTGAAAATAGTCCTCTGCTATTGAAAGTTACCAAGGGGACTATTTTCAGGCACTGTGTAATATCATTGTGCCTGCTGCAGTCATGTTACGGCAGCAAAGTCCTTGATTATTACGCCAGAATGAGAGTATAGTTCCTAGCCTTTTCGGCCTTTTGATATTTTTTCTATTAAAAACTTGACTCTTATGTAGTAACATCGTGTACTAAGACGGACAGAAAATTAAAAGTTGTGATTTTCTAGGCAGATATGGCTAGGAACTACACTCTCATTCTGCCGTAATAATCAAGGACTTTGCTGCCGTAACATGGCTGCAGCAGGCGCAATGATATTACGCAGCACCTGAAAATTGGGGACTATTTTCAGGTGCTGCGTAATATCATTGGAAAACATTGAAACTCTTTGGTTATTTTTTAGCGTGATGCTAATGGTCTAATCAGATTCAATGGATTATGCTAAGCTATGCTAAATGTGCTAGCGCCAGACACAGAGATCAGCTGAATGGATTCTAAAATAGTAAAAATCAAGTGTTTTACTTTAGGGGAGCTGGAAACTGAGCATATTTAAAAAAAGTGGAGGGTTCCTAGAAAGCCACTTTCTATTTTGTGTAGCTCAACAATCTATTTTGTGTTTGCTGCACATCAGCACTCTTTGGGTTTTATCCACTGTGATGACTGATTATGGGGACATGGGGTTTGTGTTTCTTAATATTTATTTTCTAGTGAAACAGGAAGTTATGACTGGACAACATCATGTTTCTGGTCAGTGTTAATATACTTTAGAGATATTTTAGTCATAAACATTTCTAGGGGTGCCATTAATTGTCCGCTCGATTCGGGATTATTTGCGCTTGAACAATTATATATTTATTTAGATTTTTTAAATGTAATTCCCATCGTTTGGGCCCCAAGTACCTATTTGATAATCCGGCCCTGACTAAGAGGATCTAATGAGCACTGGTCACTGCAGCAGTTTTATAAGATGTGTATGGCCTTTACTTAAGCAAGGGGGCGACATATGGCTAATATGAAAATATTAACATCATACAAATAGGCCACAGCTATATTAAATGCCATTTTTTGATAACGACATAATCCTAAACAAAAAATATATCTTCTATATAAAATGGCACTGTTTAGTAAAAAAAATTAATACAGATAGGAATATATATTGTTTTATAGTGAAACAAACCAAAAAATTAAATTTGATGGATTGCAAGTTTAAGTAGGATTTTACTCACATTATGAAACTTACATTAAAACAGTGGAAACTATATACCATGGCATTGGTAAAAACGGTGGGTTGAGTGAATTATCAGGTTGAGGACTAAAATACTAAAATGTGGTCAGTGAAAACTCGGGTTACTTCCTCCTCTTAGTTCTAAGAGATTTCAGTTTATTACTCACCAGCAGTGTTGGGGGTAACGCATTACAAGTAACTTGAGTTACGTAATAATATTACTTTTCTGAAGTAACGAGTAAAGTAACGCATTACTTTTTAAATGTACACATTAATATTTGAGTTACTTTTTCAAAAAAGTAACTCAAGTTACTTTTTTAGTTTAATTAATTTGATTAAAAATATGTACTGAATTAAATTTAACGTATGCACTCTCTGTGCCTGTGTGGAAACAGTTTGAGTCAGAAACTGAGATGGCAGGCCAGAGCTAAACATTTTTGTGATGAAATATGCAATTTCTGAATGCAGAACTTTTCAGTCATAAAAACACCTGCAAGGCCTGAAAGAGATCAAGCTTTAGCCAAGAAAAAGTAACGCAAACGTAACTAAAAGTAACGTAAGCATTACTTTCCATGAAAAGTAACTAAGTAATGCAATTAGTTACTTTTTTTGGGAGTAACTTAATATTGTAATGCATTACTTTTAAAAGTAACTTTCCCCAACACTGCTCACCAGTGTGAAGAAATCTCCAGGCAATAGACGTCATGTTCAACTGTTTTCTCAAATGCTTTAACTTGAAGATTATGCAACTTCTGCTATGTAAGTTCATTCTAGTTTATAAATATGAATTCACTTTCCATATAGTAATTAGTCATTTATGATTGTCTATGATTTCGTCTCTTAGATCTTGTCATATGGGCTCAAACTGTAGATGCTTTGACGGATCAACTAACAAAATTGGGACAGAATGTGACTATAAACTGTGATCTGGATGTGAAAGAGGTTAACTGGTTTTTACTAAAACTACCAGATCCACCAGTTAAGATATTACGCTCCATGAATACGGGACCTTTTCACTACAATATAACATTGAAACAAAAATATTTTATTCAATCAAAACTTCAACTATTTATAAAAAATGTCACTTTTGATGAGTTAGGAGTTTATTACTGTATGAACACACACACAACAACCAAACTTATTAGTGCCACCAGATTACACATCACTGGTAAGTGATTCAATCATGGTAATCATATATTTTAACATAATTACAACTAAAACATTAACTAAACCGTTCAGTGATTAATACTGTTTGTTATAAAATTACAGATCAAATTCCAGGATGCCAAAATAAAACTGAAGTGACGCATTTTGGGCCGACTCTGACAGAATGGAAGATTATTGCCATCATATCTGCTGTATTTAATGCTGTTATGCTCATCGTGGTTATAGGTGAGTGATTTATACTTTGTAAGAAAAAAACAGTATGATTTCAAAGGATAGCTTGACATAAAATGAACATTACCACATTAACCAAGCTTTCATTATCCGGTGTTTGTGTCCTAAATTAAAAAATGGCACGTCAAACGCGGTTACTTCACACTAATGCTACTGATGCACATTTGGACTTGGACTGGGTAAAATTTGCTTTTCAAATTAAATCTGAATTTTCCTTTTTTATTTAAAGGACTTGCAGTCACACTTATTCATGAAAGAAACAGAAAAAGCACAAAACAATTTGAAGATATTGACCCACATGTGCTCATGGATTTTGAACAAGACTCAACACAAATACAGGTAAGTGAGATAAAACTGATTATTATTTCATATCACAATATAAAAAACATAAAGGATCATTTACATTCAATTCATCAACATGTGAAGTGGAGGGGTGACCTACATTATAATGCTTATATGGCAAATAAATAAATTAACATTTAAGTTTAATTTATGTTACAGAATAAGTTGAAAATATCACATTGTAAAAGATTAGTTGTCTATTTATTTATTTTTAGTTCATTAGTAATATTTGACTTAATTTGAAGAAAACTGCAACACATTTATATGCGTTTTAAATGCTAATATTAATTTCTTTATGGTTTTTCAGTATGTTCTGGTGGACGTTCCCACACGGTTTTAGTTTAACCATGTCAACGACACCTAGACAACTGCCCAAATGATGAACTCCTTAACATGACAGATCCTGCTTCATTGATAATGTATATTCATTATGTATTGCATAACTTTATTTATGTAAATAATCTTTCATCTTTAGACTCAGTTTATAACCCAAAGACTGTTTTAAAACAAATCAAAAATGTATAAAGCATTTGTGTAAGTGATTGAGTTTACGAATTAAAGACAATGTGGTCAGTGCAAACCTTAGTGCTTCCTCATGATGTGTAAAAAACTGTATGTTTCAAAGCTCTTGGTTAAAGTGTCATATCTCAGAAGTGTGAGAAAATGTATATCATGTTTATGATCAAACACTTTAGCTTGAAGATTCAGGCCTGTAGAGACTTTCAATTATCATTGGAATGTGGCTATAAATTGTGATCTAAATGATTTTATTAGCAGACAAGTTATTACGCACTCATACCAGAATTAAAGATTTATGTATAAAATAATTTATGCACAGACAAAAAATGTGTGGATCAGGATAGATGATGGGGAAATAGGGAAAGGGACATATATAATAACAAAGGAGAAAAATTTAAACTATCAAATATAATATATAAATATCATATATATTGTTGTTTTTCTAATAATCGCCTACTTGCATCCAAATGCCTACTTGTATCCAACTGCCTACTTCTATCCAACCACCTACTTCTATCCAAATGCCTACTTCTATCCAACCGCCTACTTCTATCCAACCGCCTACTTCTATCCAACCGCCTACTTCTATCCAACTGCCTACTTCTATCCAACCGCCTACTTCTATCCAACCGCCTACTTCTATCCAAATGCCTACTTCTATCCAACCGCCTACTTCTATCCAACCGCCTACTTCTATCCAACCGCCTACTTCTATCCAACCGCCTACTTCTATCCAACCGCCTACTTCTATCCAACCGCCTACTTCTATCCAACCGCCTACTTCTATCCAACTGCCTACTTCTATCCAACCGCCTACTTCTATCCAACCGCCTACTTCTATCCAAATGCCTACTTCTATCCAACCGCCTACTTCTATCCAACCACCTACTTCTATCCAACCGCCTACTTCTATCCAAATGCCTACTTCTATCCAACCGCCTACTTCTATCCAACCACCTACTTCTATCCAACCGCCTACTTCTATCCAAATGCCTACTTCTATCCAACCGCCTACTTCTATCCAACCGCCTACTTCTATCCAAATGCCTACTTCTATCCAACTGCCTACTTCTATCCACCCGCCTACTTGTATCCAACCGCCTGCTTGTATCCCACCGCCTACTTGTATGCCACCGCCTACTTGTATGCCACCGCCTACTTGTATGCCACCGCCTACTTGTATGCCACCGCCTACTTGTATCACGCAGCCTACTTGTATCTCACAGCCTACTTGTATCCAACCGCTTACTTGTATCCAACCGCCTACTTGTATCCAACCGCTTACTTCTATCCAACCGCCTACTTCTATCCAACCGCCTACTTCTATCCAACCGCCTACTTCTATCCAACCGCCTACTTCTATCCAACCGCCTACTTGTATCCAATCCCCTACTTGTATCCAACCGCCTACTTCTATCCAACCGCCTACTTCTATCCAACCGCCTACTTGTATCCAAAGTCGAGAAAATGATAAGCATCTGTAGAAACAACGATGCATTAATATACAATGCCTAACCTGCTATGCAAAGGATCTGGTGCACAACAGTACTGGTTTGGGAGAAGTTTAAAAAGTTGATGATACATGGTGTGTTGGATCATCGGCCCTGTATTAGAGCACTAGTCTCCTCACGGAAAAACGGATGGGCTTGTGCAACCCGCCATCCACATTCCAGTGCCTTATGCGATTGGTACTACTCCATGGGATTCAAAATTGTGACGCATATCTTGATGACATCATTGTGCCGACAACAAGCGGACTGACTTTAAGAAGTGATAGATCTTTTTTTACTTGTATCCAACCGCCTACTTGTATCCAACCGCCTACTTGTATCCCACAGCGTACTTGTATGCCACCGCCTACTTGTATGCCACTGACTCTGAGCCACTTCCTGATTTTTATATGAAAAGGAGATTTTATTATGAATTTGAAGATATCAAATTCTCTTTTAACTTCATTCCGAGACGTGGTGTGTTTGTGGGAGAGGGAGACAGGACTCCTGGTGGCACATACCATAATGTGTTATGTTCTTATGTTGTCGGCACCATTTGTAACAATATATGTGTGTGTGTGGTTGCCAACCGCAAATAAACAGTAAAGAAGAAGACAGCTGGGGTACATATTTTGACCAATATTTTCTGAAAGTGTAAATGAGCCATGTTTTCCATTGCAAAGTGTCTTCACACTAGATTTTCTGCCAACCTTCTGGTTTTGTGATCTACAGAAGAAAGTCACACGTGGATTTGGTAAATGCGTACAGAATTGTCAGTTTTGAAATAAAAATGGGACAAGGTTCTTTGTCAGACACTATATGCACTGTAAAAGTTGGATCAACTACTTGATCAATTATTTCAATTGGTAACACCTAAAATTGTATTTTTATATAAAAATATTAAAAACGAAATAAGCTGAATCTCTTTTGTACTATAGATTTTCAGTAAAGCAACACATGCACAGCTTCACTTATACGTGGCTAACACTTTGTAACCCAGGTGTTGCATGTTTTTCTAAGCTCAGTGGCATGCTTAACAATACAAACCTCAAAGTCTGGCCTACTTTTTTAATCATTTAGTATACATACTCTTTTAAAAAAGGTGCTTCACGATGACATAGAACAGTTATTTTCAGCTAAATTGTTTCATAAAGACCCCTAACATCCAACGTGTTTTTGTTTCAAAATAGTTTTTTTGTAGTGCATAAAACTCCTTTAGATGATAGTTTTGGACTAGATTAGTCTTTTAGGAAATGCACCTCTTCCCATCTCCCACATCTCATCTCGGCTGATCTCCACAACATTTCCCATCAACCTAATGGAGGCTTTACTTTCTCATGAAGTTACAACATGCTTACCCCTAACATCACCAATTTATATTGGTCAGCAACAGAAAACATCATGATGCAGTAGCATGCTATGGTTTACCAGCTATAGAGAACAGGAAAGACCTGCAACAGGTGTTAAGAGCTGAAGAGCATTCATTGCACTATAAAAATGGATGGGTTGGACAGAACATACAGTTGGGTTAAATGACATCATTTTTAAACAAGCATGGGTTAATTTTTTTAAGACTAAGGTGCAATAAAGTTAAAAAATGTATTTATTATTTTGAATAATTATATTTTTTATTATAAAAAGTTTAAAGAGGACATTTCACAATACTTTTTTAAAGGTGCAGTGTGTAATTTTTAGAAGGATCTCTTGACAGAAATGCAAAATAATATACAAAACTATATGATAAGGGGTGTATAAAGACCTTTCATAATGAACCGTTATGTGTTTATTACCTTAGAACGAGACCTTTTTATCTACATACACGAGGGTCCCCTTACATGGAAGTCGCCATTTTATGCTGCCATTTTTCTACAAAAGCCCTTAACGGACAATTTTTTACTAAGTGGTCTCCGACGATGACATGTTTGTCCGGTGGCGGCTACAGTACCTTCTCTATGTGTTTCAAAAGCGAGGGGTGAGCAGTGGACTAAGCCATTGGTTGCAATTCGCAACCTCACCACTAGATGCCGCTAAAATTTACACACTGCACCTTTAAGAGGTCAAATAAATCTTTGGTGTCCCCAGAGTACATATGTGAAGTTTTAGCTCAAAATACCATATAGATAATTTTTTATAACGTGTTAAATTTTCTACTTTGTAGGTGTGAGAAAAATGTGCCGTTTTTTGAATGTGTCCTTAAAAATGCAAATGAGCTGATTTCTGCACTAAATGGCAGTGCCGTGGTTGGATAGTGTAGATTAAGAGGCGGTTTTATCCCCTTCTGACTTCACAAGGGGAGCAAAATTTCAATGAGCTTTTTTCACATGCTTGCAGAAAATGGTTTACCAAAATTAACTTACTATGTTGATTTTTTTCACATTTTCTATGTTGATTATTGCACGTAAACACGTAAAAAGTCAAATTTTCATGATATATCCCCTTTAAATTACATATTTATTCAAGTTTTTTAAACTTAATGTAAGTGCAACAAGGATTTTATTTACAGTGAATGATACATTTGTTGTTACATCCTTGCCTGTCATCCCTAACCGGACTTCAATTCCCATAATCCTCTTCACTCCCTCACCTGTCATCTATTATGTTTATCATCATCATTTTCTATTTATACCCCGTTGTTTCCCTTAGGCTTGGTCAGTTATTGCCAATGTCTATTGTTGTCATATGTTAGTGTGTTTATTCATGCTTATTTTTAGTGATGGCAAAATGAGGTTTCCTGAAGCCCTGACACAAGATTCGAATCAACTGAACCAATTGCTTCGCAAATTGATTCAGTTTTTCGAAGCGTTCGAAACACCACACACTGGCGACATCTGCTGTTCAAAATAGCGTAAAAGCAGCAAGATCTGTTCAAACATTTCACACTTTTTACAAAATAATAGCAAGATTGTTCTAAAAATATGTTTTTAAGAAAAATTAATTATTTAATTTAATTAAGACATAATTGAAAGTGTATTCTGTGTTTTAAGTTTTATTTATGGCAAACAATTCATTAAAACGAACTCTCTTTTTAATTATGCACATTTTTGTGTACAAAAAGTAGAAAAAATTGTAGTGTTATTCGTCAGAAGGATGGATGTTTTGTGAATTTGCATGACAAAACTGACCATATTAGACACTGGTCATTTGTGATCAACTCACACTAGTGGTTTTTTTAAACAGTTATGACGTAATGAAAGGCTTGTTCGACTTCATGCGGCGCCGCAAGAATCTACTTTGACGTTTTCAGGCTGTCGGTTCTTGCATCGCCGCATGAAGTCGAACAAACCTGAAGCATCGTTTGCTAATATCACGTGACTAGCCAGTTTGAAACACGCTCAGAATGATTCAAAATCAAAAAAGATTCGTTAAAGTTTCGCAACACCTGAACACGCCCACTTCCCAAAGGACCCAGTCCCTGGCTAGGTGAACACTACATACAAACACACACACAAACATGGCACCAACCATCAAAGAGCTCAGTGTTCATTACGATCCGATAAATGAAAGCAATACATTTGCTAGTGGTGACATTGTGGAGGGGCGAGCTGTTTTGGAAGTGACCAAAGAAATAAAGGTGGACAGTTTGTTCGTGAAGTTTACGGGGGACGCACACGTACACTGGACCGAAGGCTCAGGCGATGATGAAACAACCTACAGCGACCATGAAAGATACTTCAAAATAAAGCAGTATTTCATTCAAGACAGCTCTAAAAGAGGTAAAATTATATAAACGTCACTTATAAAATCTGTAGCGTGTGTGCAATCCTAAGTTGTAACTTTTATACGTAAACAAACATGACTAACAGCAGTGTTAACCAGTGGTGACTATACGTCCGTGAATACATGATGTCAGTCCAGTGATAAGCATTGCTGAAATTCATCTGACAAAAATGTGCGCAAAGAAAAAAGTAAACAGAGGCATTCGTAAGAACCGGAAATGGATAGTGTTTTCAACTAAACCACTCGAGGATTATTTGGGATTCGAAAGCTAAACATATTGGGTGGTCATCAAAATATACGGAGCCTAATATCCAAAAGCGATCCAATAAATCATTTAATTTAGACTTTCTCTGTTTAATGGAAACCTGGCTCCATGAAAACTCCCCATCTGCTGTTCTCATAGTTCCGGGTTATGATGATATTTACCAAAGGTACAGAATTGACGCAAACGTGGGTGGAGTTATGGTTATGTAAGAAACTCAGTCCACTGTTACGAGATTCAATTGCAAAATCAAAAAGATCTTGACATTCTAGCCTTGAATGTGATCATCTCGCCTCAAAACATTTGTTTTTATAAAACTTTTAAACAGTATTAGGTCAACTCGATTTTAAAGGAACACGCCCACATTTTGGGAATTAAGCTTATTCACCGTATCCCCCAGAGTTAGATGAGTCCATACATACCTTTCTGTCTGACGCAGCCCCGATAGCTTAGCACAAAGACTGGAAGTAAATGGCTCCAGCTAGCATACTGCCCCTATCAGTGACAAAATAACGGGAACATTTTCCTATTTATGTTTTGTGATTTGTATAGTCAGATGATATTTTGTCACTTATTGGCAGCAGTATGCTAACTGGAGCCATTCACTTCCAGTCTTTGTGCTAAGCTAAGCTAGCGGGGGCTGCGAAAGACAGAGTTACATGAATATTTTAAGAAATTTTAAGAATATAACTTGTCAGTAACAACCCCGGGTAACAGACAGTATCGGAATTGGATCGTCCCGTTAGTCCGAAATCAGATCCAGCCAAAAAAGCCCGATACGATGCAAAATATCAAATTGGTGCATCCCTAAGCGACTTACAGTGCATTAAAACTTGTATACATTTTGTTGAATCTCTGTGTTCGAACTCGTGCATTTTGGGCTGCTGTTTTGTTTTTACCACTGCTTTTTGTTTCTAATTTCTATAGGTCAAGTAGAAAAGAATACGACTCTTATAAGTGGAGAGATTTGTAAGTAGGGGTCTTTTCTATTGATAGATGCATGTCCACAGTAATGTACATTACACGAAACTCAGTGATATATAAAATGATTCTAGAATTAACTGTATAAAATACAGCCATTATAATCTGTTAAAATAGCCCCTCGCATTTGTATTTGATATTATAACATTTATACTTTTTTACATTTATAGAGTAAAAGTAAACTCAACCCTGTATTATTATTCACAGATGGGCAAACTGTGAAGCCAGGGTGCCATGTTTTTCCGTTCAGATTTCAGCTGCCACAAAAGTGAGTGATATCACAGAATTTGTTCACATGCAAAGTGAAATGATGCAATAGTCAGTTGGTGTCATTCCCATTCTTGTTTCAGTCATGATGTGCTGTTAAATTATTCGAAAATAATGCACAGCTGTGCTGTTTTACCACGAGTGTGCAGTATTTTCAATTTAAGACACTGATATCGAAAAAACAATATGTAATAACTCGCGTCATCGTTTACTCTGGGGTTACACACCAAAGAAAATGTAAAAACGTGAATTTGACCATTGGTGCTTTTTAATTTCAGGAATATGCCTCCATCTTTTAAAGCGTGTCATGGATGGGTAAAGTACAGTTTGGAAGTAAAGCTAAACAGGCCTTGGAAGATGGCTTCTACTAAATCAACAGAATTGACCTTCGTGTTAAGAAATGATGGCACCAATGATCATTTACTGGTATGAATTCATAATATTTGTGTTAAAATAGCAGTTCTCAACAAGAGGGCCACAGAGTGAATGGAAGTGTGCATATTTACATTTATTGATTATTTATTTTTCAGATATTCTCTGTGTCATTTCACTTTATTTATTATGACTCAACTTGTATACTTAAATGTTCTGATTTCTTTCTATGAATTCAATATGTGGCTTAATGGCTACATCTGGTGGAAATGTTGTATAATAACTGTACTATAGTTAAAGGGTTTAATGCGCTCTTATAAATATGTTGTTGTTTTGTTTTATACAGCAACCACAAGTTGGCACTAAAGACAAGAAGTTGAAATTCTTTGCCTCGGGAAAAACCTCAATTACAGCAACAACTGAGAAATCGGGCTATATGCAAGGTAACGTTATAAAACAAACCAAATGTATCTCTCAAGTGCAATGTCAGCATTTTCATGATTTATATTGACACGGTCTCAAGTTACTTATTTGGAATATCTGCTGCAGGTGAGCAAATTAAAGTTTTTGTCGACATTGACAACTCTTCATCTCGTGATGTCAAGCTAAAATACAGCCTCAAGCAACATCAGACCTTCATTGCTGGGAAAAGTACTAATAGAGGATATAAAGACATAGTCAAAGAGACCAAGGACTGCATTCCATCTGGAGAAAAGAAAAAAGTCACAATAGACCTAAAGCTCCCACCTGACATGGATGTCACTATAGAAAACTGTAGAATAATTAAAGTGGAGTATGAACTCAAGGTGCTATTTCTTTTTCCTTACTGTAATATTTTTAAATATGTTCTAATTTACATAAAGTAGTTATACGTTAGTTTTTACATGCATACAATTGTTTGCATTTTCGTGGTTCACATTTTTATTCTCTTTCAGATTTATCTGGATGTGCGCTTTGCCTCAGATCCAGAAATCAAATTCCCTCTGGTTATTCTTCCATTCGTCCAGCAGCTTGCTCCGTGGCAAGGCCCACCTGGAGGATTCCAGCCTAACCTCTTTCTACCTCCTGCTCCTGGTGGGCTACCACCTGCACCAGCCGGGCTACCACCTGCACCAGCCGCAGGGCTGTACCCCTGTCTTTTCAACCCAGAAAATGCAAATCCACCTCACCCAGTTTTTGATCTCAATCAAGGATCTTCTCTTAAAGGTGAAGCGGAGGATTTTCTCAAATATTAGAAAAGAACCGCCTTCTTCACTTTTTAAAAAAATGCAATTGCGCAACACTCCTGATTGACAACTAGGAGAACCAATAGTCTTGATGATCCACCCGGAAAAAGAAAATCCTCAGCAATACCTTTAATGTGCCTTATTAGTATCATTTACCAGCCAACCTATGAAGAGCACTTACAGGTGCTGGTCATATTATTATTATCAAGTATGACTTTATGGATTTATCTGTGTGCGTTCAATTTATTATGGTGCCTTAAAACCTTATCACATTTCATAATTTTACAATAAGGTGCAGCTTTTAAAATGCCATTATTTTTTTTTGTCTTTGTTAAAGTTACCTGCAGTACATTTCCTTATACTTATCAGCACAGTGGGTTGTGCAGTTACACACAATATTTTTTTACACAAAGATCACAAGGTCAAAGCCTGAAAACCTCATAATTCTTATGTTAAATTGCACTGATCCTGTTAAAAGAATAACTACAACAGTACTCAACTACTAAAAAGTTTCCGTTTTACAGATAATATTTCAGTTTTTTAATACTATACTATAATCTGCATTAGTAAATATGTCTGTTTTTAGAACTTTCCAGCTGTGTAAGTACTACATTTGCATTTTTTTAATATCCGTCCATGACTGTTTTCTGCTGGTGTAACTGGTGTAAAAATAATTTTACTAAATGCTTTATACTTAAAAATATTTTTGTTTTGTTGGTTACTTCTAATACTGTGTATAACGTATGGATATCAACAAACCCTATGAAATGCTCGTGATAATTGGCATTAGGATAAAAAACGTATTTCCTGTGCAATGATCATGATAACTGGCATTATGATTAAAATAAAATATTTATTTTATATCAGCTTGATTGTGTCTTATTTATCTTACAGCAATGTAATTAAAAACCACAAATTATGTGTTCATTAATTTACAGTTCATTAAATTCATTACTCCCCCAGAATAAACTATCATAAACATTAACAATTAAAGGTGGGGTGCATGATCTCTGAAAGCCAATGTTGATATTGAAATGACCTTAACAAACACGCCTCTGATAACATATTAGTTTGAATGACGTTGATGGCAAACTTGGACTTGCATGACAATGACTAGTTAATGTATAGCTAATGTACAACATACTTTATAAAATCTTATAAAATCCATCCAGTTATAGAATAAATAATGACTCTTGTCAATTCAAGGTTCATGCTGTAGAGACTTTCAAAGATCATCTAATATGTGACTGTAAATGTAATGCAAATGCTTTACCAAAACTATCAGACAAGCTTCATACCAAAACATTTCTACTATATAAGATTTATACATAAAATGATGTATGCACAAATATGTGTATTAAAAAACTAAACCAAATGCAAATTTTGTCAATTGCCCTATAATAAAGCATTTTAACCAGTGTTAATGAATAATTTAAATATTTTATTTTACAATTTAAGCAGGTCACATCAGAAACATACAGTTTAAGCAGAAATAGATGACTTTAAAATGGCAATAAAAAGTTACTCAGTGATATTTTTTTTAGATATAAATTATTTTCACACCGCTGATAAACTTGGTCACGTGTAACCTTTTACTTCAGCCTTGTTTGACTTCATCCGAAATCCTGATGACATCAAAATACCGCGAGACCGATTCGAGAAATCATTCTGAGGAATCTGCTCTCGCGGTACTGTGATGTCATTGCTTGTCGGTTCTTGCGGCGCCGCATAAAGTCGAACAAGCCTTTTGTTTGGGCTTTATATGATTTGAATCATATCTTACTGACTATAAACAGTATATTTCACTTGTTTTTAGTGTTTAAATGTCTCCAAAAAAAGCTAAAAGTGTGATAGTTGCCCAAATGGATGGTTTTATAGATCACAGAGCGCCGCTTGCAGGACAACACACAGTTTGTCAACCAAATTTTGCCGCCCAATGATTTGTGAAGCAGACGGTGAAAAGCATTGTGGGTAATTTTGAAAGATGGCGGACGACGTGGAGCAGGTTTGTTAGTTTGTTTTAGATATAAGTGTAATAGTTTAAGCCTTTTTAAGCTAATCTAAATTAGATTTTTTTTATCGGCAATAGCTAATTACTATAGTGTTTAGTTAAGTTAAGTACGGTTGTGATTCTGTGCAGCTTTTAAACAGGAGATGCGATCATGAACGTATGAATGTGATTTGTATTATATTATTTATATGTATGCATAAAAACTTATATTTGCAGCCACCGGCAACAAACACAGTTGAAGAGCCTCTGGATCTGATCCGTCTGAGTTTAGATGAGAGGATTTATGTGAAGATGAGAAATGACAGAGAGCTGCGCGGCAGACTGCACGTGAGATCATATACACCACTCCGTCATTACCAGGGCTTGACATTAACTTTTTGAGCAACTTGTCCTTCGGACAAGTAAATTTGTGTTGCACTTGTCCATGCACAGAAGTCACTTGTCCGGGTAAAGATTTATAATATAATGTATTTTGTGTTCTGCTAATCAGTGGCGGAGCAAGGGATTTTTCATAGGGGTGGCCAGGTATGGGCCAGCAGTTACTCTGATGGCACATAAAATCTCTATCATCCAACCTTAAAATACTTTTAAGTGTGTTAATCAGAATAATGTATAACATACAACTTCTACAATACTTTAATTTTAATTATAATGAATTGAGATTAACATACAATTTATAGTCATAATTCAACCTCATGTTTTTTTTAAACTATTTAATCAAATAAAACTTTTGAAATTTACTTTGAAACCAGGATTTATCTCCCATTGCTGAAAATACCATAGAGACCAGAAAATCGTGTGAATTTAGGCCACTGAAATGTATTTTACTAAGATTAATTTGGCTGCTTTTTGCTACTCTTTCTGAAGAATGATGCTATATTTGCTGCCTTTCTCTTCATTTTTCCCACATTTCAATGATTGTAGAAAAGTGTCACCTTTAATAAATGGACTAATCCGGTCACCCCTGTTATTAAGTGTGAAATGGACTGTTCCAAAACTTTCCGCTAGAGAGTCTGCGCAGTGTCGGAGAATAGAGCAGGTGAATGATAACGGGAAAGGAGATCGGCTTAATAGTGTAAATAGTTATAGTTTAAATAAGCAGGATTGATTCAAATCAAAGGAGGTTTTGTGGACTGTGCGTGTGTGTGCATTATACTAACCACACATCTACGCACATTTAATAAAGTCAACGATTTGAATACTTTGAGTGAGACATACTTGTTCTAACCGGACAAACTGTAGCCTTCAACCAAACCCGGACTAGCAAATTAAGCAAAATAATAGATGATTTTTCAATGATTGTCTGACATTAAAACACTAAAGCAAAACATTAAAACATTACCATGTTTTAAAAAACGTATTAGAATAAATGTATCTAGATTATCTGTTATATATATAAAATCAATCTTAAACCTAGCTGTAATGTTCGTGTGGGATTTTTAATGTACAGTGACGAACTCTGTCAGATTAAAATCAGCTGTCGCGCAGAACACACACACATGCGCGCTGAAAGAGAGATTCTCAATATAAAACAGATTCTTAAACAAGATTTTAAGCTCATTATGTGTTTTACCGAACGTTAGAAGAGAAAAAATACGGACTTAATCTGCTTTTTGACACACAGTGAAGTCATTTATTCACGCCGGAGCCTGAAGAAACATCACTCTCCGCGACTCCCGCCCCTCTGTGTTCGGCGATCAGGTTTAATGCGCGCACAGCTTGTTTAGTAACAATAACAGTACATGTAAACGTGTGTGTCGGCGTGCCGCGCTCTCTGTTCAATATTCCGCTCAGTGTTTGCGCTGCGCGTTCTGCTCTGTAGTTAACAGCACATAACGTGAAGTAACATTGATTGAAATTTAACTTGTCCAGTCGGACAACTAATTTTCTCTTACACTTGTCCTACAAAAAATCCACTTGTCCCGGACAAGCGGACAAGCCTTAATGTCGAGCCCTGATTACATCTTTTAATATCTAATATTATATATTTTCCATATAAACCTTTAACTTATAAAACTGATCTTTACATTGACATGACACCACAGCCATCCACTTTACTTAACAAGATGCTGTTATTGCTATAACAACTTTAGGTTTAATGCAAGAATCTATGTTGTTTTTGTCTATAGTAACTTACCATATAAGTGTAATACTGTGTGTGTGTGAAAGATTCACGTGCAGTTTAACATGTTTTTGTGTGTGTAGACTGTAGAGATGTATTGACAGGGGTTAAATTGGGATTTGTTATGTGGGGGGGCTCTGCGGGGAGGGTACTTTAAGGGGTAACATGTTTAATACTGATGACAGCAAAGCCACTGGTGTGTTTTAATGACATTCTGGACCTCTGATAGGATTTGATAAGTTTCAACTTTAAATCTGTGCCAGAGATGGACCACAAATATTTTATAAAGAGTGTCTGAATTTTAAATTATGCAAATCTATGAGTTTGACACCCTATATCCATGAACAATTGATCAAACTTTAAATGAAGTAAAAGGAATCAACCTCCTTGAATAATTCTATATGCATAAGATAGGCTACCCAAAAAGATTAAATTAACAAGAAAAGGTACAACACACAGTACTGTATTATCAACATGTCTAATAAATTAGCAATAGAGATTACCTATGCTGGTCAGCAGCTAAAACAATAGTATGGTTTGATTTGTGTAATCAAAATACATAAATGTATTAAACTATACAGTGAGTTATATCCAGTGTTATCCAGTTAACATACTGTAAATAGATGAGTGACATACATACTTTAGTCCTTAACACGTTTCTAGTCTTATATTAATATTTATATTAAATTTCCTCGACGTGGGCCCCTCTCTCTCTCTCTCTCTCTCTCTCTTCTCTCTCTCTCTCTCTCTCTCTCTCTCGCTCGCTATCTCGCTGGCTCTTTCTCTCGCGCTCTCTCTCTCTCTCTCTCTCTCTCTCTCTCTCTCTCTCTCTCTCTCTCTCTCGCGCTCTCTCTCTCACGCTCTCTCTCTCTCGCTCTCTCTCTCTCTCTCTCTCTCTCTCTCTTGTCTCTACAATGTCAAATGATCCTGTGTGAAAGCGCGTTCTTGAAGTTCCTGAGTTTTTTCGCTCGAGTTGCATAACTTGCGCGAAGACGCGTTTAAAAGGAAAAGCGCGTGTTTCCGCGGCAATTGCGCCGCCCAATTCGCGTCATTTGCATCGCCCTGTGCGAGGACGCGTCTGATTGCGTCCTTGCATTGACTTTGTATGTAATCTACTCGCGCAAATCGTTGAACTTGCGTTGGTGAGTATGCCCCATAATGAATGGAAACACATTATTCCCTTCGCGTCAGTGCACACGCACCAGCGCAGCGGGGACACTGGCACGAGCAGAACGAGACCTTCAGCCTATGTGCCGGAGCTTAGCCCCGGACGGCCCCGGCCCAATTTAAACCCTGTGTATTGATATTAGGTAGAAAGAAGTGTTAAAATCAACAACAAAAAATACATAAAACAAATCACTTTAACAATAACATTATTTAAACTAACGTAAATAATGTTGAAATTAAAATGAAACAATGCTTATTATTTTAATCATTTAAATCAGCAATATTATATGAACAAGAATTTTGTTTAGTGCTCTTATGAATGTTTTCAAAATGACTTTGTTAAAGGTTAACTCCTAAATTGAATGAGATTGTTGAGATTAGCTTTACTGTTTTACGATTGGGGTGTTAACATATTTGCCATATTATATTTAAAGCCAATTGTTCTACATCTTTGTACCAGAGTTATTTATCAGTTTTTTGACTGCTTTTGTCATACTGAATGTAGTAGGCTATCCTGTAAGCAATAACCATATTTGATAACAGTCAGTTTACAGTAGTGCTGCCTCACGATTAGTCACGACTAATCGTTTGCAGAATAAAAGTTTTTGTTTACATAATATATGTGTGTTTACTGTGTATAATAATTATGTATATATAAATACAAACACATACATGTATAATTTTAAGAAAAATATAAATTTATATATTAAATCTTTTTATTTATATATAATTTAAATTATATATAAATGTAAACATGTATATACACATGCAAATGTTTCTTATTTACATACATGCGTATGTCTGTGTGCATTTATACATAATTATTATACACAGTACACCCACATATATTATGTAAACAAAAACTTTTATTCTGCAAATGATTAGTCGCGACTAATCGTGAGGCAGCACTAGTTTACAGTAGGTTCTCCTCACCCATTCTTGCCCAATATTTGTACGAAAAACAAACAAAAATAATAGGCCATAAAGAATAAATTAAATTCAAAGCTTGTTTTTCAGAAATACATCATAGATATCGCTAATGCTGCGTTTACACCAGCCACGGTAGAGGTGGCAAAAACGCGCTATTCACGTGTAGTTGTACTCTTGAACATTTGAGTTTACTCGCTTCATTTGCGTATGAATTTCTAGTCGTTCGAGACATTCACGCGGAAATTTGCGTCATGGGAGGTGCTTCTGTGACTCGGCTGAGACTCGGCTTGCTTCCTGTAATCACTTCACTACTACAGCAAGGTCCTGATTGGTTAATGCGGCGCGGAACTCGCGCTTTTCCCGCGGCAACGCTCAATTCGTGCGTCATTCACGCCGTGCCGCAGCAGAATTGCATTGACTTAACATGTACATCTCCCGCGCTTGCCGCCTTTACCACGGCTGGTGTGAACGCAGCATAACGCTAATCTACACCTAATCATTGCTTTATAAATATCCCAAAGTGTCACAATAATTACTAAAACACTACGTCTAAAGTGTTTTTTTAACAATGGGATCTGGCAACACCGACTCAAGCCGCGAGGGCGCAGAATTTGCAATCTTTGTCATTTTGACTAAACTACACAGTATATTTTCCAAACTTAATGAAATGCACAATATATTTATATATACAAAAGATTGCTGGAAAACAGACCAATCTCAACATAACAAAAACTGTGATGTTACATTTGTGATGTACGCCTCCAACATGAATTACACATTAAATTAAGTTGTTAAAATGCTAAAACAAAGTTGTTACTGCTGAGTTAGCCCTATATGCTAGTTCAGTGGTTCTCAAACTGGGGTCCGGGGCCCCCAGGGGGGCCGCGAGATGGTGACAGGGGGGCCCCAGTTTTATGACATTTTATAAAATAAATGTATTTATCGTGAATTCTGTGAAATTAAACCTAAAAAAAATAAGGCAGCACTATTTTGTATAATTTAATGTTTTGTTTAATTAAAATGTGAAGTTTTAGAACTGTTTTTTGTCATAAATTTTCTTTGGGGGGGCCGCGAAGAAATGCACCATACACAAAGGGGGCCGCATGCTGAAAAGTTTGAGAACCACTGTGCTAGTTAATGCTATATGCTAGCGGTTAGACTGAAGTTTTACTATTGACGTTACAGTTACGTATTACAGGTCCATTCTGAAAAAAAAACTGATACAGACTTAAACATAAGGTCTGTTTACACACACACACACACACACACACACACAGAGCTACTGAAGGAGAAACAGCCAATCAGAGCAGAGCTCAAAATTACTATTCATGACCCATTTCATTCTAAAGACAAATCCTTGGGTTGTTAATGGACATGTAAAACTGACTCTGGATCATTTTTGCACTTAATAAAGCCACAAACCTTCTGTGTAGATATCAGAGAACAATTTAACAGATTATTTACATGCATTTTTTGGCACATTTAAATGTAAAAACTACACTGACTTTAATATTTAGCAGACATCGTGTGATCTGGATCATGCAAAACTAGTTTGGTTTTGTATTCTCACATAAGGATAACATTATAATGCAGGCTTGATATGTTATTGTTTAGTTGTAAAAAAAAACACCCACCACACACAAATAATTGACATATTGCACTTAAAAAGCAAGCATTTATATGTAGACCATCTACATGTATGCAATTATAATTGTTTATTCATATACACACACATTACTTTTTCTCGTTTCATGTTGCTAAATGCGGACTGCAATTGAGATTCAGTTCTTCTTACAATGTTGTGTTTTGACTAACTGCAGGCCTACGATCAGCACTTAAACATGATCCTGGGTGATGTGGAGGAGACGGTCACCACTGTGGAAATCGATGAAGAGACGTATGAGGAAATTTACAAGGTAACTGCTGTGAGAGCGATCAGATTTTGATTATTTTTTATTCATCAGATGCATTACAACATGCATTACATCTCTCTCTCTCTCTTTGATTTTGCAGTCAACGAAGAGAAATATCCCCATGTTGTTTGTTCGAGGGGATGGAGTCGTGTTAGTCGCCCCTCCGCTGAGAGTCGGATAACTTCATTTGTTTGTTCATTTTTTGGGATTTTTTTTTTTTTTTCAAGTGGATGGACTTTTAAGTGAATGACATTTTCACTTGAGCCACAGATTTCTGTTTGAATTTGACCTTTTATGTTTTGGAAACTCTGAAGCTGTTTGCACCCTTTATTTTGGATTGTATCAAAATACTAAAACGTTTCATGTTTTTCAAGTGTAATAAAAAAAGTGGTGATCTGTCAGGCAAACGTTTTCCATAAAGCATCTGTTGTGTTGGTCTAATATTTTTCACAATATGCACAACGTTTTCTTAACACGAGACATTTAATATTTTTGTTTAAACTAAAAAGACAACATTTCTTTCCTTTTAGTTGTCTTAAGGAAAAACATTTCTGTAGTTTCTGTATTTTTATAGTTATAGTTATTTTTATAGTTTTTTATAGTTCTGTATGCTACACTGATGTGTGACCAGCAGAGGGAGTCGCATCCAATCAAAACACTTTTCATGGTGCTCCGCTTGTGTTTCGTTCCCCTGTGTTTTAGTTCCACAGGGACGGTGGCTATTAAAATCAATGTTATGATTACTTTTTAATGTTAAGCATCATCCATCTTTCCTGACAGCGCTGCACAATTTAGATAATATGATAAAAATACTCATTTATGGCCCAACTGAGAACACTACTTTTTTATTAAAATTGAACCCTTGTTTGGAAAAAGACCCCAAATATCACTTTCTCATGACAGGGGTCTTTCTCATTATACTTAAGAGGAGGATTATTTGAGTTTTTCCCACAGTCTATAAATAATCCTGTGCTGGCCAATGATAACCAAATCGAGCTGTTTTTGGGACAGGTCCAGAGAGGACACGGTTCAGACCATCTGAAAATATGTTTTCAATCAAAAAATTGCATTTTTAGCGTAAACAATGACAAATAAGGTTGGGGGAAGGATAAATCTTTTTATAACTAATTTAAACTATAACCTTTCATTGCAGAATAAAATTAATAAAAGCATTGTGTTGATATAAACATTTCTTTAATGCACTGCAAGTTGCTTTAGGTTCTTAATTATAATGTAAAATATAATAAACAAAGAAATTGTGCAATATTATATAATCACAATGCCATGCACATGCAGGGATCCTCTTTGTGATGTCATTTCCTGTTTTGTTTACAAACTGCAGGATTAGTTGGTTATACCTCACAGACTTATTTGCTGCAAAAGTTGAAAAAAAAAGTAAAAATCCTAAAATCAAAAGTAATTTGGGTGATTTACAGTTTTGAAAATGAAATAAATGAGTGAAATGCTGCTATTCTCATAATAAAACTCATTGCATACAGAATTATGAACATGCACCCCACTTGAGTTCAACAATAGCATGAACATATTTCAATCTGTTTTCCAGTGTATGGAATGTTCTGTTTCCACTAAATATGTATTTTTGGATAAAAAGTTAACCATGCCCTCAAGATGGTTTACATATTTGTTCTTATTTCTACCAAATACTGTGCTGAAATATGCACTGAAAAACAGGATCACATTTTGAGGATGCATTTTTATGTGGAATTTGTGGTTTGTTTTATACCCACTGTAATTCACTCACCCTGACCACCTATTTTGTTGTACAATGCTTAAACCTGCTGTAGTATGTAGGGAAGAAAGTGTGCATATTTTTCTGTATTTTCTCCATTTTTATTGGTGCAATATTTAAAATTGCATACATATTCTTTAGCTTTGCATTGATTATATAATGCAGACTGCTCCTTCAACAATAAAGACATGTCAGGGAATCCTTATGCATGCATGCATGCAAAATCATATTTTATATGATAAGATGAATGCTATGTGTATATTATCTTTCATATAGCCCGGATATTTTATCCTCCAGGATAAAACAATCTGGAGGGCTAAAAGTTTTTTGTTGTACTTGTTGATGTTTTAACATTGTTTAAAATGTTAACATACATAAAAGAAGCCAAGCTAATATAAAAAATATGCAAATATAGACAAATCAGTGCAAAGAATCATGTTACTTTTTTTAGCAGACATGTCCAATTACGTTGCATGGATATTGTAAATATAATGATATAATTTTAAGCAACTTGGATTGTGTGCCTTATTATATATTGTAGGTTCATTCCTGATTTCTTCTGCGCATGCACATTGCAAAAACAAATTTTTCAGCATCATCATCAGCTCGCTTTTCAGAAATATCTCAGGTGCAAATGTATACATGAGTGGAAGATTTCACTCGTAAGACACCCGCCGCCTTTAGCTGTGGTAAGTACACTTTATATGCAACAGATGGATGTATGTTTATTGATATCTGGTATGTATTGATTCATACAGCCCTGAATGGGTTGGTTCCCCCAATGTTCTGTGGTTATGGCCTTGATTCAAAATATGTTAGACAAACTAGTAAACAGTTGCATGCCGAATTTGGTTATTGTGCTTTTCTGTATTACCAAATCTTGATTTAATTGTCCTTGGAATAAAACCCAGACGGACACTGAGGCCAAAAATCTAATTCATCATCTTGGCCTGTAAACTGAAGTGATCATAATGAAAAACAGCTCTGTGGTTACATTACAAACAAGAAACAGTCAAACATAATGTCTGGTGTATGTATTTTGAAAAGCTGTCCATATCAAAATATCAATAGCAATTTTTCCCCCATGCAAAAAAATTATATATATTAAAAAACATCAAGAGACATAGCTGAAGAAGATTGTTGGTAATTGGTTAACTTGTACAAAACAGCAACACTTTTCAAGATGGCTGCCCTTAAGTCTACTTGGATTTACAATATAGATCAATATAACTATGGTCAGAAATACCACATACTATTGTGTTTAATAAGTGAACCTAAACCTCTTATTAGTTTATGATTGTGAACACTAACTTGACTAGGCCTCTAAGAAACAGGCCTATCTGGATGTGAACACCTCCTATTACTGTACTGTACTGTATATAATGGAAGATTTGGTAACAACAAACACACTTTTTTTGGTGTACAATTGATTTTTACCGGTCTGGTGGTACCACTTTTAGCATAGCTTAGCATAATCCATTGAATCTGATTAGACCATTAGCATTGCGCTTAAAAAATACCCAAAGAGTTTTGAGTTTCCATATTTTTACTATTTAAAATTTGACTCTTCTGTAGTTACATCGTGTACTAAGACCGATTCAAAAACAGTCAAAATCGGGGAGCTGCATGAAAAATTAGCATATTTTCAAAAAAAGTCTCTTTAAAAATTCTTCAGTAAATTTAAAATGTTATGTAGTATGTTAAGTATGTATCTGTGTATTTACAAAAAAAAATCACAATTTAAATATCTTTGTAACGTAACCATCATAACAAAGTATGTACTGGGGGTCCCTAATCATCCTCTCTATCCATTAAGGGGTCCTTGGCCTGGAAAAGGTTGAAGACCTCTGCCCAAGGGGGACTTTCTGTAAATCCACCACACCCGTCTCGAGTCGCATGATTGTTATTCTTGTTGTTTCTACAATTTCTCTGTTTAAAAAGTTCACCAGCAGCATTTTAATCCGCCCTCAAATAAGCTAATAGCCGAAAGGAATTTACGAGGAGAATTTGAAAACAGCTTCTTCCCACAACTTTATTGCACAGACTGCCAGGAGGATCTGGAGAGACTCGGGATTCCTTATGGCCATCCTAGACATGCAGACTGTCCTAGACAGTTCGGGTTCACCAGTGTCATTTGGAGGCTTTCCTCGGACTCATTTACATCGCTCAGAGAATATTTTCTGGTTTTGGTCGACTTTGAACAAGTGATTTTTCAATTGTACGGCCAACTTGCGAAACCACAAAGTTGCCGGCATGTTTTTCCGCTTGGTGTTTCTTTTATAGATGCCAGAGGATGTTTATATTCTAGAGAATTTTGACCGTGAATAAGTCGGATATAATTGCCTCATTTGGTCGCAGGTGGTACTTTGCTTCAAAGCCTATACAAATACATCCCATAACAAAACTTTCCCACTGATCTGCCAGGATGGTTTATAAAGCAATTGTCTATTTCATAATGAAATCCACAGAGGTTTACATACAGGCACCTGTGAATTCTCACTTGACTCTATGGACAGCTGCGTTTCTCTTTAAGCGTCACGGTGACAGAATGTAAAAGCTATGCTGTCCGAGCCAAGGGAAAAAATAAATGCCTCTAGTAACCTTGAGCGGAGCCATGCGTCACCGATCCAGCCTGACATGCCACTTGGCCACGGTGCAGTACGTCTGTTATGTTTCAATACTGATTCGGTTCCAATACTTTTAGTACTTTATTAATGCATTGCATTATTAACGCAAAGCTCATGGGTTTGATCATTATAACGATAAAATGTATAGGCTGAAGTCATTTTGGATAAATGCGTCAATGTAAACGTAAGTCATGCACAGATCAGACCACATTTGCTCTCCATTCTTCTCAATCATTTGCAAATGCAATAGAAAGTAATAAAAAAATTATTTTTTTATTGTAAGGCCATAAAGATTGAAATCAAACTATGAGACTTTAACCTTTACTCAAAACTATATGCCAAATTCGCCACAAATGTGTGCATGCATGATTGAAAGTGTTCCCGTAACTCAACAAAGCAATATGTTGGGAATGCAGAGGTCATTGTTCTGATTCCCTGGGAACAATACTGATAAACGTCTGCTAAATGCATAAATGTAAATAAATGTATATCTTGTACTCCTCACCACACCTGATGGTTGTTACCGCATGTTTGTCATTAACTCTATTGTGTTGCAGATGCAGGCCTGATCTCTTTCATTCTTGACCGATTCCCTAAATGTATTTCTGGTGCCTTTGTGTGCGAATCATTTGAATCTGAATAACAGTGGACAGCAGCGTTCGTGCTCGGTTAGATTTGCGAACGCATTGTTAGGATAATCTATCAATTGTTCCCTGTGGGATATTTTCCTCATTTGGCCGTATTGTTTTTGAATTCATAGTACTGTGTCACTGGTGTGCAGGGCAAACCGTTGCACCTGTGCCGTATGTGTTATTGTAAAGGGGTCATTGCTTTTGATCTGAATGACCAACTCAAGTGTTGTTTATGCATCGCAGGGCCAAGAGTAAAATTTATGAAGCACGGAAAAATATTATAAGGGACTATGGGCCTGGCCATTCGCCATAATGCACCGCGGAAATGTCTTTTGGGCGGCACAGAGGTGCCTTACATCAAGAACGTCCCCGGTGTGAATGTTTTCCAGGTGTCAGCTTAGATGGTTGGTTTCTTCCCACAGTCCAAATCATGCAGGTTAGTTAAATTGGAGATACCCAATTATTAGTTCCCAATACCATTTAAAGAATAAGAATAAGGTATAACTAAAAAGTAGAAATTGCTAATATACAAACAGTACAACTAATAGGCTAGTGATGCAGTAGTAGTATCTTTGAATAATGTTTTTTTTTACTAAACTGTTATTTCTACTTAATTTCATGGGAACTTTGCGAGATTTAATATTCTTTTTCATGACTATGTATTTAAAGCGCAAGTATTACAGTATGTTTAGAACCAGTTTGATTGTATTTTCTCTGGAAGTTGGTTTTGTTATTGCAATGAAAGATGGTTATGTTATAATTGCAACTCTTGTAAAATAACACACTGCTTTGGTTCACCACTATTTGACCTCGGAGTGTAGAGATGGCAAAGCTCGCGCATTCCATCATCCGACAACAACTCTATTAAGCACAGCTCAATTGCACATGCAACAATAAAGAGTGGTTGACCGCAGACATGTGCGTTATTGGCAGGATAAACCAATAAAAATGTAATTACAGCTATGATCTTGTAATGCTATTTAGGGTTATGTCGAGCTATTCACATTTTTGCCTCAGGTAAAAACATAAAACTGAGTTTTTATGTAAGGATGGGATGGGGGTCATGCATTAGGGGGCATGTACACCAAAGCATTTATACGCGACTGAAAAATGCCAGCGCTTGCTTGCTTTTTTCCTGCTAGGTGCTTGCTTCCTATGATACTTTGTTTTGTTTATCAGTCATTGTACAATGCACCGGTTGGTTGTTGTGATATTTGTCCCACCCCCCTCCACTGTGATTGGACGGTCAAGTGAAAAGTGACATTGGCGAGCTGAGTGTTTCACCCAGAGTTGAACATTTTTCAACTGAATGTCAGAATGGGAAAGAAAGGTGATTTAAGCTATTTTGAGCGTGGCACGGTTGTTCGTGCCAGACGGGCCGGTCTGAGTATTTCACAATCTGCTCAGTTACTGGGATTTTCACGCACAACCATTTCTAGGGTTTACAAAGAATGGTGCGAAAAGGGAAAAACATCCAGTATGCGGCAGTCCTGTGTGCGAAAATGTCTTGTTGATGCTAGAGATCAGAGGAGAATGAGTCGACTGATTCAAGCTGAAAGAAGAGCAACTTTGACTGAAATAACCACTCGTTACAGCCGAGGTATGCAGCAAAGCATTTGTGAAGCCACAACACGCACAACCTTGAGGCTGATGGGCTACAACAGCAGAAGACCCCACCGGGTACCACTCATCTCCACTACAAATAGGAAAAAGAGGCTACAATTTGCACGAGCTCACCAAAATTGGACAGTTGAAGACTGGAAAAATGTTGCCTGATCTGATGAGTCTCCATTTCTGTTGAGACATTCAGATGGTAGAGTCAGAATTTGGCGTAAACAGAATGAGAACATGGATCCATCATGCCTTGTTACCACTATGCAGGCTGGTGGTGGTGGTGTAATGGTGTGGGGGATGTTTTCTTGGCACACTTTAGGCCCTTTAGTGCCAATTGGGCATTATATAAAAGCCATGGCCTACCTGAGCATTGTTTCTGACCATGTCCATCCCTTTATGACCACCATGTGTATCATCCTTCCAGCAGGATAATGCACCATGTCACAAAGCTCGAATCATTTCAAATTGGTTTCTTGAACATGACAATGAGTTCACTGTACTAAAATGGCCCCCACAGTCACCAGATCTCAACCCAATAGAGCATCTTTGGGATGTGGTGGAACGGGAGCTTGGTTCCCTGGATGTGCATCCCACAAATCTCCATCAACTGCAAGATGCTATCCTATCAATATGCGCCAACATTTCTAAAGAATGCTTTCAGCATCTTGTTGAATCAATGCCACGTAGAATTAAGACAGTTATGAAGGTGAAAGGGGGTCAAACACAGTATTAATATGGTGTTCCTAATAATTATTTAGGTGAGTGTATATTGATTATATGTCTCAGCTTGAAATTTTGTTTGTAACTATAGCAGATGCTTGTCATTCCTATTCACTCATTGTTCGTTTTCATCCTGTTTTTCTCGTATTAGTGCCTGGACCTTTACAGTAACCATAAAAACAATAACAGGGCTGTGTTCGTGGGCAGTGGTTTGGGTCAAACCGCCATCAGCAAACATGTAATCCACCCATTGCCATTGCATGCTAACTGTTTCACCAAGATTATGGGATTACATGGTGCCCCAAACGCAAAATGCAGTTTGGTCACCATAAAAACACCACTACCATATGGAAGTCATCTAGTAAAGGTCTGTGTTCCTGAAACTGTCATTTCCCATTCTTGCTAACACGTTTATGGGATTGCCCTCATCGGCTCACATAGCAAAGGATGTCTGCTGTGGTGATCGCATGCCGTGCTCCTCCGAGACGTTTTTTTCCACATGCACGCCAGTGGTCAGGCGAGCGAGTCTTGGATCCATGCGGAGGTCTCGTCCGGTTGTTGTTGACCTTCATTGAAAGTTTTTCCTGTCCCTGCATCTGTGCCTCTTCTCTGTGGACTTCATTTTCTTTCTCAATGTCCTAATTTAATACGAGAAGGCTTGTTGTCCTCGGTCTATTGCTGGTTATAGCAACTATATTGTTCTCTGTTGGCTGTCCTTTACTAAGCTCAGATTTATTGGTTTTGGGTTAGAGCCAGATGAGTTTCTAAGAGAGGGAAATTTGGGTGGCTCTGTTTGCATCCTTAGTAAACTGTTTTGGTTATTGTGAGAAGCACCACTAAGAACATGTAATGGATTTCAAAATATCCAAATCCCTTTTCAATTTCAATGTTTTTTGTGAAAAAAAGTTGGCACTTAAACGTTTCATTCTTTTAATGTTTTGATGGAGGCACCATTAAGATTTAATTTTTGTTCGAATTTAAATGACCTCTTCATCCGATGTGTTCCCAGCTTCCCACAGCAGTTAGAATTTATATATAAAAATATTGAAACTGATGATAAAATATTTGTGAATTTCCTGAAAACATGGTCAAGGTCACATTTTAATCCAAAAAATGGACAGTATTTTTGTGCCAATAAGCACAATTTTGTTCCCCAAAGTCCTTTACTTTATACCGAGTGTTGACATGTATTTCCTATTGTTGTTAATGGTGAATCACATTACATTATGAAATATGTTAAAGTAATAGCATATAAACAAATCATAAAATTCAAAGAAAGTTTTTTTATAAAGATGTAATGTGTTCAATCTTTTGGTGAGATTGCGAATTGCAACAAACCTCAATTTCGAAACGCAATTTCTCCTGCAGTTTTTTAAATACTATGTTTCAGACAGAGCGCTAATGTTTCATATTGTCTTTGAAACATTTTTACATTTTTTACTCAAAGAACTTGCATATTTTTTCAACAAACAAGCCTGTTTGAATCCTCAGTGTACTCCTTAAAAAAGGAAACTCAGTAGAATGACTCATGTTTGTTGCACATGTGAGGGACAACACAATGGACCTCTTTTGATACCGCCTGTGATCTAATATTGAAAATATGTTGTGCTGCTATTAACAGAAGCACTTGATGTTTGTTCAGGACAGCACGGTCCAGGTTACTCACCCAAAAGTAGAAAAAACACCATAGAAGTCAATATTGTTGGTTACAAACATTGTTCAAAATATTTTCATTCGTATTCAGCAGAACAAATAAATTCATACAGGTTTGTAACAACATGAGGGTGAGTAAATGAAGAATTTTCATTTTTGGGTAAACTATCCATTTGATGAATAAGACCTTACTGATAGATAGATAGATAGATGGATGGATGGATGGATGGATAGATAGATAGTCCACCTCCACTCCATTTATTATCCTAAATTAGATGCACCTGTTTGAGGTCGTTAGCTGCATAAAGACACCTGTCCACCCCATACAACCAGTAAGAATCCAACTACTAACATGGCCAAGACCAAAGAGCTGTCCAAAGACACTAGAGACAAAATTGTACACCTCCACAAGGCTGGAAGGGGCTACGGGGAAATTGCCAAGCAGCTTGGTGAAAAAAGGTCCACTGTTGGAGCAATCATTAGAAAATGGAAGAAGCTAAACCTGACTGTCAATCTCCCTCGGACTGGGGCTCCATGCAAGATCTCACCTCGTGGGGTCTCAATGATCCTAAGAAAGGTGATAAATTAGCCCAGAACTACACGGGAGGAGCTAGTCAATGACCTGAAAAGAGCTGGGACCACCGTTTCCAAGGTTACTGTTGCTAATACACTAAGGCGTCATGGTTTAAAATCATGCATGGCACGGAAGGTTCCCCTGCTTAAACCAGCACATGTCCAGGCCCGCCTTAAGTTTGCCAATGACTATTAGGATGATCCAGAGGAGTCATGGGAGAAAGTCATGTGGTCAGATGAGACCAAAATAGAACTTTTTGGTCATAATTCCACTAAATGTGTTTGGATGAAGAAGAATGATGAGTACGATCCCAAGAACAGCATCTCTACTGTGAAGTATGGGGGTGGTAGCATCAGGCTTTGGGGGTGTTTGTCTGCACATGGGACAGGGTAACTGCACTGTATTAAGGAAAGGATGACCGGGGCCATGTATTGCGAGATTTTGGGGGAACAACCTCCTTCCCTCAGTAGATCCCCATTGTGAAAGTCCTTTATCTCTGACACTATAAACTCACTCAAAGGGACAGTTTGCTAGCATGTGAGTTAGTATTTGAATAAATCTGTCACCTACGAGCAAGCTTTACTATTGACTGGAATTTACAGCAGAGACCAAATAAAAGTAATTTTACTGGGTGTCGGCGGATGCGTGAGTTTGTTTACAAGCGAGACAGTTTGCATGTAAAACACATCAGACTGCAGTCGGTTAGCGTGGCTTTGAGTTTTCGTGATTTACTAAAGCGATTTAATGACCGTGTTGGATTGTTTGGAATTGGAGCTTTGCATGTTAAATGAAAATGGCTTGTGGTCCAAGGCCACATTTGAGGAATTTACCAACGATCTCTTACGTGACACAATGGGGTTGCACGCCTCACGCAGGTTCCTGTAACTCTATGGAAACAGAGAATAATACCACCTCTGCTTTAAATAGAAGTATAGTAGAGAAAGGCCAATGTCTGTCTCACATTCAACAGGCCTGGGAGATTCTGCAGACTTTATTTACATTTCTGCACTGATATTTCAGGAAAATGTGTGCAGTTCTGCAAAAGAATAATTTTTATAAAATCAATAGATTTTGTTTGTTTTTTAATCCTGAAGATGTCTGTCTATCTACTTGTATGTCTGCCTGTCCATCTATCTGTCTGTCCATCTGCCTGTTCATCTACAAGTCTGTCTGTCTGGTCAACTGTTCAACTATCTGTACATCTACGTGTCAGTATGTCTGTCCATCTATCAGTCTGTCTGTTGGTCCACCTGTCCTTCTGACTGTCTGTCTTTCTGTCCACCTGTCTGTCTGTGAATCTTTCTGTCTGCCCGCATGTCCATCCATGTGTCTGTCTGTCTGCTTGTCCATCTATCAATCTATCTGTTGACCTGTCCATCTATCTGTCTGTCCGTCTGTCTGTCTTTCTGTTCACCTGTTTGTCTGTCAATCTTTATGCCTGCTTATATGCCTGTCTGTTTGTCCCCCTGTCAACCTGTCTGTCCTCCTGCCTGTTCATCTATCTATATGTCTGTCTGTCCATGTATCTGTCTGTCTTTCTATCCACCTGTCTGCCTGTCAACCTTTCTGTCTGTCTGTCCCCCTGTCAACGTGTCTGTCTGTCTGTCTGTCTGTCTGTCTGCCCACTTGTATATCTGTCTGTCTGTCTGTCTGTCTGTCTGTCCATCTATCTATCTATTTGTCTATCTGTCTGTCTGTCCATGTATCTGTCTGTCTTTCTGTCCACCTGTTTGTCTGTCAATCTTCCTGTCTGTCTGTCTGTCCCCCTGTCAACTTGTCTGTCGTCTGCCTGTTCATCTATCAATCTTCCTGTCTGTCTGTCTGTCTGTCTGTCCGCCTGTTCATCCATCCATCTGTCTTTCTGTCTGCCCACTTGTACATCTATCTATCTATCTATCTGTCTGTCTTTCTGTCTGTCTGTTCATATATCAATCTGTCTGTCTGTCTGCCCACTTGTACATCTAGCAGTCTGTCTGTCCATCTATCTATCTGTTTGCCTGTCCATGTATCTGTCTGTCTTTCTGTCCACCTGTTGGTCTGTCAATCTTCCTGTCTGTCAACTTGCCTGTCTGTCTGCCTGTTCATCTATCAATCTGTCTGTCTGTCTGTCTAACTATTTATCTGTCTGTCCATGTATCTGTCTGTCTTTCTGTCCACCTGTCTGTCTGTCAATCTTCCTCTCTGATTGTCTGTCAGTCTGTCTGTTCATCTATCAATCTGTCTGTTTGTCTGCCCACTTGTACATCTAGCAGTCTGTCTGTCCATCTATCTATCAGTCTGTCTGCCTGTCCATGTATCTGTCTGTCTTTCTGTCCACCTGTCTGTCTGTCAATCTTCCTGTCTGTCTGTCTGTCTGTCTGTCTGTCTGTCTGCCTGTTCATCTATCAATCTGTCTGTCTGGCTGTCTGCCTGTTCATCTATCAATCTGTCTGTCTGTCTGTCTATCCATGTATCTGTCTGTCTTTCTGTCCACCTGTCTGTCTGTCAATCTTCCTCTCTGTCTGTCTGTCTGTCTGTCTGCCTGCCTGTTCATCTATCAATCCGTCTGCCTGTCTGTCTGTCTGTCTATCTATTTATCTGTCTATCTGTCTGTCCATGTATCTGTCTGTTTTTCAGTCCACCTGTCTGTCTGTCAATCTTCTTGTCTGTCTGTCTGTCTGCCTGCCTGTTCATCTATCAATCTGTCTGTCTGTCTGTCTGTCTGCCTGTTCATCTATCAATCTGTCTGTCTGTCTGTCTGCCTGTTCATCTATCAATCTGTCTGTCTGTCTGTCCATCTATCTATCTGTCTGTTTGTCTGCCAGCTTATCAATATGTCTGTCTGGCCACCAATTCAATATCAATCTATCTGTCCATCTGTTTGTATGTCCGTCTGTCTTTCTGTCCACCAGTCTGTCTGTCAATCTTTCTGCTTGCCTGCGTGTCTGTCAACCTGTCTGTCTGCCCTCCTGTCTATATATCTATCTGTCTGTCTTTCTGTCCATCTATCTGTCTTCTGTCTGCCCACCTGTCCATCTGTCTGTCTGTCTGTCTGTTTGTCAGTCCTTCGGTCCATCTATCTGTCTTTCTTCTGTCTGTCTGTCTGACAATTTATCAATCTGCTTTCCTGTCTGTGTGTCCGTCCATCCAAAATTCTATGTGTATGCGTGTGCATTCTTCTTCTTTTTCTTTATTTCTTAACGCCATTCCAGTATCTACGGCTATATTTATGACGAGAACCAGTCAATCCATACACAAGTTTTATTCAGACAAGTTGATCCATACACAGGTTGGGGGAGGGACAATTTGGTATCTCCAATTTGCCTAACTTGCATGTTTTTGGCCTGTGGGAGAAAACCGGAGTACCCCGAGTAAACTCACACTGACACAGGGAGAACTCCACACAGAAAGGCCACCTGCCCTAGCCGGGGGCTCCATGTGCATTCTTAAAATGTCATTAATTTAAGGACTTGTATAAGTATTTATCATTATAAGTATAATCATATTTCAAAGGATTTATAAGACATGTAAGGTATGTTTCTGTCAGTCAGTCTGCAGTTGAATTATCTATGAGGGCAATGACCTGAGGGAGATTTATATTAAATCACTACTTAACATTTTTGCTTCACGATGCCATTGAAGAACCCTAAATGGTTTTTAAAGCACCTTGAACACCTGAAGACCCTTTCTGGTTCTTTAAGGTAAAAACATTTTTTTTCCGATTATAAAAATGATTCGCTCCATATTCGATCTATTATAAAAAATTGTGATCACTTTAATTTACAAAATACAATCACATACAGGTGCACACAACACCGCCCCACAGCTACATGCATCGTCCATAAACCCTATCTGCAAAGTTCATTTTGGGGAAGATAAATTTAACATGCCTGGGAACATTACGTCAGGCTGTCTTGTTGTGTCTTGTTTGGTATTGTTTTGATTTGTATCCTATTTGAGTTTGATAAACGTGTTAGTAAAAACACATGTAGCCTAACAGAATGACTTTGTTTTTCCATTATTCCTGTGTTTGTGTTTGGAATCACCGCATTCAGGGTTTTGTTATAAAGAGTAACGATAGCTGAAATGTCACGAGGGTGTTTTTTAAGACGTCACAGACCGATGATGTAAATATTTCCATGATGGATGTTTTATTGTTACCAAGGGTACAGTTAAACTGATTAAACTGGAATTGATGATAAACCTGCAGGAATTTTCTCCAAAGTGACTTAATTTTTTTAGGCACAACACGGATTCCCTGGAAATCGAACCCAATACTTTGGTGTTGCTAGCTGTATGCTTTACTAAGAGCTACATTCTTAAAAATGCTGGGTTATTTTCAATCCAGCATTGGATCAAAAATGGACGAACCCAACCCATTGTATGGATTTAACATATAGGTCAACATTTTTAAGAGTGTACAGAAAAGCAAGAACTTATACAATGTAAAAAGTGAAAGTTGGATTAACTTAAAAGAAATACTTCAGTTAGTAATGCCTATTTTTCATGCCTTTTTATTTCTTACTTTAAAATTTTTGCCATTACATATTTAAAACAATAATTTCTTAGTCTTTACCAGCACTAATCTTGACAAACTATATATTGTTGGAAAGCTCTAAAATTGAGGTTTTCATATTGCAGTACCATTTTGCAAAAATAATGATATACCGGTAGTATGAGTAATTTGAAATAACCTGAAATAATCTTGACAAACTATATATTGTTGGAAAGCTCTAAGAATGTATTTTTCATATTTCAATGTAATTTGATGATAGAAATTTAGTAGTGACAGTCATTTTGTTAAATGTCACTCACCACATAATTACTATATATTCATAATTGTAATATCCTATTATAAATCTTCAAAAATCTTGGAAAGCTCTAATAATGTAGTTTTCATATTTCAAAACCCTTTTTTCATTAATAATAATGCAGTGACAGTAATTTATTAATTTGTGATTTGTGAGTATGCAGCAAACTGTTGACACCTAGTGGCCTTAGTTGGTAAAACCACTAAAAGTGTAACAAAAACCTCATTTTGGAAGTAAAACATTTTCATTTATATGGGTTTGTTGTAATATAAAATCTATAATGTATTGCATTATTTTTATTTTTAAAAATGCACACTAACTGCTATAACTATTTTTCAATTTAATATTCACAACTCTAGACACTTCAGTGAAAAACTTTAACGTGTTGTCTTTATAAAGAGAACAAGATTTTGCTTCTAGACCAAAGAATTTAAATTAATTAATTAAATTAATTTGACTCTTATACGTTGTACTTTTAGAGGATTATATAATGTAAATTGTGTGTAAACGTTTATTTTTTCATATTTTATTATGTTTAAAATTTCTGTTAGTAGATAGCTACACTGGAGTGGTATCCTTTAGAAACTGACACCTATATTACTACCTCAGATGTACATACTGGTATCAAAGAGTACATACTGTATTAGTATCTCAAAGGTACCTAACGTATACATATATGTACCTATGACCATTTTCTTTTTCTGATGGTGTAGTATATTCTATTTTAATGCTTTTTTCCCTCATTTGAAGTTTATGTCCCTCATGTTGCATTAGGTGGGTGACTTCATATCCATCTTGAATCTTGAAGTTTTCATGTGCTTGAGTCACTGGGTTCATAAGAATGGAAATTAAACGTATACTCTTGGGATCATAAATGCGGTCCAAATTTGGAAACCCAGAACTCTCTCATGATGTTTATATTGGTTAGCAAATGCACTTTATCCAACATGCATTCCCCCTGAGGATCAAAGCCTTTTTCAAAACCACAATGGTGACTGTAACCATTGCAAACCCATACGGTAGCTGAGATTGAACATCTAACCTTTGAATGAGCCGCTCTGACATTTCATCACTGAACTTTCACCCTCCCACCAGCTTTCATTGTTTTCAAACGGGCGTGTCAGACGCTCCACCTGTCATTGTGTGGATAGACAGGAAGCTCCACCCCAAACTCATGCCATTGGTTGACAGCCACTTACATGTTTCTTGTGTCAGATATTTTATGCATGATAATCTAAACTATCTTGCATCAGCTTGAAAATACTTATTAGTAAGCATTTAACCTGTTTTAGTAAGCATTATTTAACCGGTTCTTTCAAGTAATAACAAACATTTTCTCAACCTGCATTTAACAGAGATGGATGTCTGAATATTTCAACAAATACTTACATTTACTCCAAAGATAGGATAACAGCATTGTTGCCAAAAGAAGTGATCAAGTGTACAGTTGGGTTGTTGATTTATCGAAAATAGTCCCCTGCTATTAAAAAACACTACAGGGACTATTTTCGGCTGCTGCATAATATCATTACACCTGCAGTCATGTTACGGCAGCAAAGTCCTTGATTATTACGCCAGAATGAAAGTATAGTTCCTAGTCATATTTGCCTAGAAAATCACAACTTTCATTTTCTGTCGTTCTTAGTACACAATGTAACTACAGAAGAGTCAAGTTTTAAATAGGAAAAATATTGAAATATTCCTTTTTTTTGTGTGATGCTAATGGTCTAATCAGATTCAATGGATTGTGCTAAGCTATGCTAAAAGTGCTAGCGCCAGACCCTAAAAATCAAATGTTTAACTCTAGGGGAGCTGGAAAATAAGTATATTTCAAAAAAGTGGAGTGTCCCTTTAAAAGCAAAAGTAGAGTATGTCAATTTTAATTGTTGGTCAGAAATATGTTTTTATTGTAATTTTAGACATATCTGTCTTTCCCCATTCAAGTAGACTGGACTTTAGTCTTGCATGACTGAAATAACTTCCCAGAGAAATTGCAAACATGGCCACCTAGTGGCACAACTTCCTTAAAGGGACTTTGAAACAATTCAATTTTGATAAATGTGTCAAATTTTGGGTTGTTAACCCATGGTTGGATTTTTCAGGTTAACCTAAACCAACATTTGGGTTTGTCTACATTTTATCCAGCTATGGTTTAAAACAATGCAGGGCACTATTGATTTTTGGTAACTCATTACAAATAAGGTTGTATTTGTGTATTAGTTGAACTGACAATGAGGAATATAGTTTTCTTGGTCATACTTTATTTAATGGTATAGCTGTAACAGTGTAATTATGCATTTAAGTACTAAGTAATAATCATTAATAACATGTACTTACTACATGGTTGGGTTTAGGATTAGGGTTTGGTTTAGGGTTAGTTGCATGTAATTATGCATAATTAACTGTTTTTACTATAATAATTACATGTAGCATGTGTAACAAAGACACCGTAAAAGAAAGTGTTACCGTTTTCTTTTTAGTATTTGTTAACGTTAGTTAATGCCAATAAAATTATTCATGTCCATTATGCATTAACTAATGTTAATAGTCATTTTTGGTTTTAAAATTGTATTAGTTAATGCTGAAGTTGACACAAAAAAGATGAATAAATGCTGTAGAGGTATTGTTCACTGTATACGATACAACCTCATTGTAAAATGTAAAAAAAAAATTAATTGCATTTTTTATCTAAAAAAATAAATAAATCACATTTAAACATTAAATTTATGTTCTGTAGTGCATGCTTTTTCTTAGGGTTAAGTTTATTATTACATTGCTGCCTTAAACTCAGTTTTGCTGAGGTAATCTTTAGGCTTGCAAGTGGAAATTTACCAAGTTTAAGAACTAGTTTTTTTCCATCGTATCTGCGGTGCTGACTCACCCTTAAACCAAACAAAACCAGACAAAAAGATTATCCAGTTCAACATTTATCATGAGTCACCTCAAACAGATTTTCATGCGATGAAAGAGAAACAACATCATATATCACATCTGATTTATTGTGTCAATGAATGCAGAACTTGTGACATATTCGAAAACTTAATTGTGTAATACATAAAATGTAACAGTCCAAAATCAAATCTGACAATGTAAGCTGGTGCATGAATACGGCAAACAAACCACACCTATCGGCTTTTCCGAAAATCCATTGAACAGGAAGGCCTACATCCTGAATATCCGAGAACAGCTTGAGAGAGATCTGTGTGTCCGATACATTTAAAGTAAATATCTTACGACTGTGCAGTGTTTTCCCAACAGTACAAGGTCAAATTTACCAGGGTGTAATGTTTTTGGATATAGCACCAAATCCAAAATTCAGAAGAGGTGGTTTCTCTCTTACACTGTCAGAAAAAAATAAAAAATTTATGGCACTGATGATATGAAACATTTTCAGATTTTAGGACCTACACTGAAAAAAGTGATTCATTGAATTTATCAATTTTTTTAAGGTAAGTTGTTGCAATCAATTTATTTAATCTACATTTAAACAAAAGTTTTATATTTTATTTTACTTTACTTTTACTTTGTTTTAATCTTTTTTTGTTTAAATGTAGCTTAAATAAATTGATAGCAACCACTTACCTTAAAAAATTGATTAAATTCAATGAATCATTTTTTTCAGTGTAGGGTTAACAATAACTAGCACTTATATTTATAAGAGATTTACCAATATTTCAATTTCAGATCTCCTTCAATGAGGAAAAAATATCTTTTCAACACTGCAACTATTTTTTCAACACTGCAACAAAAAAGATGCAAAAAATTTGAACTTTGCACAGATAAATTTGCCAAAGACTTAAACTTTGCTTTTTAAGTCTTTGTAAGACATTAAAGATGATTTCTTTAGCCGTAGACACATTTTAGTCAACCAGTAATATTTAATACCAGTAAAACTGAGCTGAATGTTACAGTTTAAACCGGCAAAGAAATATCTAATATCAGTATTAACTACCACCACAATTTAACAACATGTATGTTCATATATACATTCTTCTTATTTAAGTAAATAGTACTTAAAGCCAACAAATATTAATTTATAATGTTTCTTATTAACATTGAAATACATTAAAACAGTAAATATAATAATAATAATAATAATAATAATAAAAATTCTTACAATAAATGTGAAAGTTTATGTGCACTTCATTCTGAACAGAGAGTGTATCTGTGATTTAATCCATAAATAATGCACATATATTAAGTTTCATCGTAAGTTTCACACTTTTTTGTGAGGTGCTATCATTGAGCACATGTAAATTACGCCTGTTTACATAAACATCACACACCGAAATCCACCGCCGAATTCAATTTAAGCCTTAAGTAGCCTTCGGTATGTCAACCATATCAAAGCCTTTTATACTTTATATGGTGGAGTGATATTTAGCCTACTCAACATAGCCGTCATCCATAACGGGCGAAATATTTTGTGGGGCGTATGACGTCATTGGTGCATTGTTTAGCGTACAAAGTCCATCTTAGTTTGTGATGTTTAGGCACGATAACATTTTCTGCAATGACTTAAAGCAATACAGGCTTGTTAAGACAACGTTTACAAAGAAAACATGTAGGTGGGAGGGGATGTTCCCAGGTTTTTACTGCTTTAATGTCATTTGTGAGGAGTTATTGAACTTCTAAAACAACATCAAGATTTTAAATTTAAATGTTTGTTTCCTTAGCTTCTTATCTTGTGGACTTTTACAACATTTACAACAGATGTTTGTCTTATAAGTTTAGTATGTTCACCACTGATAATGTTAAACAGATGCACAGTGATTCAAACACCACGCTTAATACATGAATGGAAAGAATAGATGTTAACCTCCTAAGACCCGAGTTTTGCTTTGTCTTTTTTCCAGATTTATTTTGGGGTTAGGAAGAACCAAAAATATAATTAATATATTTTTCTTTGAACATGACCCAGTGAAGTTGTCCATGTTTGTGTAAAACAGGTTTCAGTTACACAGAATGAAGTATTATGGTGCAAAATAAAATTATGTCCATGCACTGTATGTGGACATCCATGTTTTAGGAGTTTAATTAAAGATTTCCATCTTCCATGTTGTTAACTCACCACCAACACTGTAAAAAGTGAAAAGTTAACTTAAAAAAATACTTCCATTGGTAACACCTAAAAAATTGTATGTTTAACTAAAATACGAGAAGATGTAGAGGAGAACACAGAAAATCAATAGAAAATATAAGAAGTAGAGAAAGCGGTTAAACCGTACAAGCGAGCATATTAATAATGTAACCTATACAGTAAAGTGCTAAGTTAAGCCAAAGTTGGCTGACTCTCCCTGGGACTAAAAACCCTCTAGGAAAAAAAAACAATGGGAAAAAGTCCTAGAAGGACAAAAACCCTTGGGAGGAATTAATATATATTTATATCAATCTACAGGTTATGTATTACCATAACACATCCTGAAGTGAGTTTTTCAAAATAAAAGTAAATCGTAATAAGGTCATCGTCATGTATATTTACTAAAATATAAAAATCTGGTTTTGTTGTGTTACTTTTGACCCAGCTGTCAGGGTCAAAAGTAACAATTCGCTATTTATGTTTAAAGTGAGTCATTTTACATTTGTTCAAAATTTCACCTGGTATTGATAGACAACACTTGTGAGTTATTGACCACAGCAAAAATATATCTCTGTCTAAAACATTATCTTTTAAATGACATCTTTCTGAAAAATGGTGCTCTCTCCTACAGAAGGGACAAATTTTGATAAGTGACTCTAAGAGTCGCATTACATCATAAATTAATATATGGAAGCCTACTCCATCCAAACAGATAAATACTGGTATATAATTGACACAACATAATCCCTTATTGCAATGAATTAAGAAATAATTGCTTTCCCATGGAAAGAGATCTATAATTCCCCATTATGATACCCATCAGAAACGAAGCTCCTTGCTCTTGTTTGTTTTCAAACATGCACACATGAGGGTAAATTTCCACAGCTGATAAGGCACGTTGCACGTGTTGACTTTGTTCCTGCCCGGTGTCGTGGAGCGACCTTGTCTTACCTAATGAGAAGATCCTCTCAATGAGATTACAGGACGCTGGACATTATTCACCGCTCCTGTCACCACCAATATTCTGATTCACCTCTGAAAACAGGCTTAGAGCTAGTCGGCATGGCGTCTGTGCAAGAAACCAATGACAAAAACCAGGAAACGTCCCTGAAAAGTTGGTCGCGTTTAGTCAAACTATTTTATAGCTTGTTTTCTATGTGGTTTTATCTTTAACTAGTTGGAAGTTCATGGCCTATTTGTGAATTAGTTCATGCTACAGACTTTGACCATCTATTATCATACTGGCCTACTGACACACATGTGTCATCTAAAATCTGACTTTTTTTCTGTTTAAGTGCCATAGTTGGGTCCCCAGCACTTCTATCAAACCACAAAATGTAAAAAAATCAAAGTAACTTAGTTTTGGCAAATCATTCTCTGCAAGCATGTGAAAAAATAGGTAATTGAAAAATGGCTCCCCTTGTGATGTCAGAAGGGGATCTTATTATAATAATACCACCCCTTATTCTGCACTAATCCAACCACAGCACTGCATTTAGTGGAGAGAGCGAGAGACAGCACAATTATTGACAGCACAATTGAGTTTTAATTTCAACAAAGCAATATTATGGTGATCAGTGTTTGCATTAGCAACTCATTCGCATTTAAATGGCACAGCAAAAAACTTGTCAATTTTATCATGCTATAATAAAATATCTACAAATTTTCGTGAGATAGCGTTGAAAAAACAGTGAAATTGAAAAAAATAAGGCATTTCAGTTATTAACTAACAACTTTTTCATTGCCATTAAAGTGAAATTACTGAACCTAAACATGAGCCTGATAAAAATGCTCATTTACAAGAAAACATGTCAGCTGCACTTAGAGGTTTTTGTGTCTGAGCTCTTCTGGAGCAAAATTTTAGGTTTGTGAAAGAAAACAACTCATATTTTTAGCAAGCAGTGAGGAAGTCTTCATCATTTATTCATCTCATGTTTTTTTAAAGGGGACATATAATGAAACTCTGACTTTTTTCCTGTTTAAGTGTTATAGTTGGGTCCCCAGCACTTCTATCAAACCACAAAATGTAAAAAAGATCAAAGTAACTTAGTTTTGGAAAATCATTCTCTGCAAGCATGTGAAAAAATAGGTAATTGAAAAATTGCTCCCTTTGTGATGTCAGAAGGGGATCTTATTATAATAATACCACCCCTTATTCTGCACTTATCCAACCACAGCACTGCATTTAGTGGAGAGAGCGAGAGACAACACAATTATTGACAGCACAATTGAGTTTTAATTTCAACAAACCAATATTATGGTGATCAGTGTTTGCATTAGCAACTCATTTGCATTTAAATGGCACAGCAAAAAACTTGTCAATTTTATCATGCTATAATAAAATATCTACAAATTCTCGTGAGATAGCGTTGAAATACCAGTGAAATTGAAAAAAAATAAGGCATTTCAGTTATTAACTAACAACTTTTTCATTGCCATTACAGTGAAATTACTGAACCTAAACATGAGCCTGATAAAAATGCTCATTTACAAGAAAACATGTCAGCTGCACTTAGAGGTTTTTGTGTCTGAGCTCTTCTGGAGCAAAATTTTAGGTTTGTGAAAGAAAACAACTCATATTTTTAGCAAGCAGTGAGAAATATCACCAATATTATGGTGATCAGTGTTTGCATTAGCAACTCATTTGCATTTAAATGGCACAGCAAAAAACTTGTCAATTTTATCATGCTATAATAAATTTTCTGTGGGGTATTTTGAACTAGAACTTCACATACAAACTCTGGGGACACCAAAGATTTATTTGACATCTTAAAAAAGTATTGTGAAATGTCCTCTAAGACCTGGTGCCACATATGTGGACATAATACTTTATTCTGTATAACTGGAACCTGTTGTACACCAACATGGACAAATACACTGCTTCATGTTCTTAGAAAAATATTTGGTTATTATATTTATTGGTTCTTCCTAACCCCAAAATAGCTGGAAGAAATCTGAAAAAAGACAAACCAAAACTCGGGTCTCAGGAGGTTACTCCAATTACTCCAATGCCTTACAATCTATTTCAAAATACTATTTTAATATTTGTTCTAAAAACTGACAGTGTTTCAAAACAGAGGCTAATACCATGAGAATACTTTATTTTTTGGTTTCCAGGGCTGACAGTGTTTGTGTCCAACACCCAATCCAGGAATCTTAGACAGACATTCTTTCCTGTTTTGGTCGTGCCGGCCGGCTTAACTTTCATTTCATTCTATTAGTGAGTTTGGCCCAGAGCTTTGCTTTCCTGCGCAATACAAAACCAAAACGTTGCCTGCCAAAACCAATAGCTCGCCTCCTACTGATAAGACAATTATCACTTCTCTCCCTGAAGACTCCAAGGATTTCTAGGAAATCTGAAGGAGGTAATAAAAATCTTCTTGAAATGTTTTGGACTGAACACATCCTCTTACACGTTTATTGCTTATGGCACATGATATAGTAACTCGCCGTCATAAATATTTGGTACCTCAAATAATTATAGTGATTATTATATTTGCTTTAATAACAGCCTTGTTCTTGGGTTTGTAATAAATGAATGTGGCGGATCAAATGAACCACCTGGGAGTTCAAAGCTGACTGGCACAAATATTTCCTATGTCTGGTGGTATTCAAGCAGAAAAATATGCTCGGTTTGATTCACTGTGTTGTATTTTAAAGCCTTCTGCTGCTGCGTTTGAGGAACAGAGAGAAATTAAAATCGTACATTTGGTTTATTTTTTATTAAAGCTTCCTAAAAATAAAATATACACTATAGCCCTTAAAAACACAAGCTTGGACACTTGTGAAACACTCTTTCAACAAAGCAACAAGTTTTGCAACTGTTTTATTACAGAATATTGCTGGTAATTTAAACTAAAAACACAAGGTTTAGATTAATCCAGACTAGGCCTTATTAGGACATTTAAGTACAAACATAAAAAACATTACTTGTGTGCATCTTTAGACAAAACATTGGAAACCATAAGCAAACAAGGCTACATTTGGGCTGTCTAACCATAGCCCAAAAATAAATAATATAAAATAAATAAATACATTTTGTAATCACTGTGACTTTACTTACACAATGGAATATCATACATCTCAAAAGTTATTTTGGCTAGAAGTGGGTTACTCATATATCAAGACTATATCACAGTTTATGATCATAAATTAATACAAATATAAATTATATTGTGCCTGATTGTGATACAAAAAATTCAAATTGACAGTCGAGTAGGGCGGCTCATGGAATTTCAGTGTCTCCGAAACCTCTCTGTACTACAGATAAAGGTGCTCCGTACTGGGCACACATGGGACCGGGTCCTCTGCCCCCCGGGGAGGGGTTGCAAACAGGTGCCAACGGGTCTATTCATAAATATATCAGCTGACGTCACTCACATTTCAAACTTGTCTTCCGCCATTTTGAGTACCTGAAGTGGTCGCAAAAGAACTAGAAGCTATGCCTTCAATATGTTGTGAGCATCAAAATCGCTATTTTTACAACACTAAGAAGGCTCAATACAACATGATATTTCGCTCGAAGTATCACCTGGGTCTCTACACGTGAACTCGAGCTTTGAGAACATTGTTTGTGTACACCGAGTGTACTAAAAAGAAGGTTTTGAACGACTGAATTTGGCGTTTCTGGTTTTGGTGTCCATTCGCCGCCATCTTACCAGTCAAGATCGATCTCCGAATGCGACGCAAGGAGGGAGGAGAGTAAAGATGGATAGCTCCTAAAGCATACTTCCATAAAAATGCACGGATAATTCGTTGTTTTGTCGCAAGTGAAAAACAGTATTGACCTTCTAGTTGAAAAAGGAGCCTCATATGAGATTCATTCATTTGCATTCGGAAAACGATTCTTTATGTCTGGCAAAGTCCCGAACATGTTTTCAGGTGCGTTCCCCGGAAGTCGCGTTGGTCGACCGCATACGCCGTTAAGGTTTAATATTTCGGGTTAAATTTCAGAAAAGCAGCCGTTACATTTCAAGGTAAGAATGAAACTACAATGATTGTATGTCTTAAAAGAAATAAATCTTACATTTCTAATGTATTTTAACTGAAATGTGAGAACCTCGATGACGTATGCAGTCGAGCAACGCGACTTCCGGAGAACGCACTCGAAAACATGTTCGGCGGAACTGGCACGAATGGCCACTCTTCGTACGAATCATAAACAGTAAAAGATAAAAAAAATCGTAAATCGTAGCAAGCTAGCTTGTCAGTAGCCTACTGGTACTCGAGATGGTGCCAGTTAGCTGGAAAAAGAGCAGATCATGTAAAAGGTCACATGACTGATATTTATGAATAGGGAGAGTGCTGGGCTTCTCCGACTTGGACGGTCTCTTGGTTGGCCGGATCTCATGGTTGTGGTTGGATCTCAGGACCTTTTGTGCCCAGAAAGAGGTCGCAGAAGCGGACGTGCGGGCGGGACAGGGCCGCTTGCCATCCTGGAAGTTGTGTATATGCCTTAAATAAATTAGATTGTAGTGTTCTATTTACAAAAATAACTGCTGACCTTCCTACAAATGATGGGAAATAAGTTCTGTTTTAAATCCAGCTGTGGCTCTACGGGACGTTTTATTAATGGCATCAATCAAAACTGACCACAAAAAAAAAAAAAAACAGCAGCAGTCTCAAGCAAATAATTTTGTTTTTTTAAGGTTTCAGTTACATTTTGGTAAAGCTGCAGGCAAAATATATTTGTTTTGACAAGCTCTTGACTGCACCAGGATCATCTTTGCTGTCTATTATGTTGTTTAGTTGGCAGTCACCTATTTTGGCTCATCTGTCTTTTATTTAAATTCTTAATCCAGGGGTTTTTGGATACAAATGTAGATATGCACTGTTTTTCACAGTGGTGATGAGGACTGTGATTTGAATTGACATGGGCAGTTTAGATGACTTCCAACAGCTGATAAGAGCACAAATAGTTTGGGCAGCTTTTCAGCTATATTTCCATAATAAATCTTTTCAAGCAGTTAAATCTGTTATTTTAAGTCCATTTGATCTTCAAAAAAAGAAAGACTTTCTATCTACCGTATATCCCAAGATGCCCAAACAAAGTTTCTCTAGAGTATTTCAACATTCAACTTTTGGGAACTTCCAGTTACTATGCTTTTTAAAGTATGAAACACGACTATTGTGTTGTTCTGCTACGTGCAGAAAGGTCATGTGACAACCTTCGCTCTTTCACTTCCCACTAGTGGACAACCAGATGCTTGTCTTGTAATGTGGTTAAGGGATGTTAAGTACTGTATATGTTACCCTGTCTGTGGGTTAAAGTTTCATGATCTAGGTGCATCAAAGTTCGATTCGATTTCACATTGATTTCAATCTTTGACATGACCTTACTTAGTCAATAAAAAGACATCATTTTATATGTGTAAGTGTCAGGATTTTGCAGATATGAACCCATGTGCACTTGTGCAGACAGTTCAGGGCAACAGAAACTGTATTAACATGTTACATTGAGACATTTTTTGAATTTCCACCTGAATGTCTCATGCCCAAATTTAAAAGCCCCTCATAACCACATACAGTGGAGTAAATGTAAAATGTTGATGTCATTTTACAGGAAACCCCTCCAAATTTTATAAAACACTGTTAAAAGAGCTAAACATGGTTGTATGTGTTGTCAGTCCTCCAGTAAACACAAAAAAATAAATAGGCGCTTTTTGATTTTTTTTAAAGTCTGTAGTTGAAAGTGTATAACTCTGGCCCTGAGTGTTCCCGAAACCTGCAGAGAGTTTTGTTTCATTCCAGGTGATTTCAGATTGTGGAAGAAAATGAAATTTGCCTCTATCATAATCTATGCAAAAGTTATTATATTCCAACTGAAATGAGGAATAATATACCGAGCCCCTAAATTGACATTGGATTAAAAATAATCTAAAGTTTAGTTTTATGTGCTCACGCGAAACCTTCATGTGCAAATTTTTTTTTTAAGTTTAGTTTTGCGTGCTAACGTGAAACTATCGCACGCACATGTGAAACTATCGTTAAACTTTATTTAATTTAAATTTTTGCTCCATGTCCCCTTAGGGGCTCCGTAATAATACCATTTTTGTGAAAGTTTCACGTGCACACGCAAAAGTTTCACATGAGCACGCAAAACTAAATGCGGTAGCTTCACGTGCGCACGTGAAAGTTTCACGTGGGCACGTGATAGTTTCACATGCGCATGTGAAAGTTTCACGTGAGCACGCGATAGTTTCACGTGTGCACACGAAACTAAACTTTATTTATTTTTTGCTCCATGTCCCCTCAGGGGCTCCTTTTTGCATTCAATTTCCGCCTAAAAACATCCCCATACTCACATACAGTGGAAGAAATGTAATATCTTTATATCATTTTACAGAAAACCCTTTGAAGTTACATAAAATGCTGCTGTTTGTGACAAATATTATTATTTATGTTGTTTTTCATATGATGAACCACCTAAAAAAAAACATGTTCTCTTGGTTGTGGCCGGATCTCAGGACCTTTTGAGCCCAGAATAAGGTCGCAGAAGCGGACGTGCGGGCGGAACAAGGCAGCATGCCATCCTGGAAGTTGTGTATATGGGACAAAACAAAAGCCCACAAGGGGGTAAAACAATACAATCTTAACAAAAATCTTGACTTAACTAGACTTGACTTCATTGACAATCTTCACAAGGTCACAAAGTTACAAAATGAACCAGCACAAGACATCAAAGGGCAATAAATATGGGAGCAAATGATGCAAAAAAATGAGCAACAGGGGTGGGGTCAAGACATGAGACAGAAGAACACATCATGCCACACCAAAACAAACAATTGGCACGTGCTTCCACATAAAACACAGGGGACTGCGATGTTCCTGTCACAATGAGCTAGAAAACAAGGAAGACAGAATCATGACCCTTTAAATTTGAATGGATTTTGATTAAGTGTTAATGCTTGTAGGCTATGTGCCTTCGATATTAAGAAAGCTGAAATGAGATAATAATGTTTGATTCAACACCTGTCTGAATTTCTTTGAAAATACAGCATTTGCATCTGTGCACTTACACGTTGAGTATGTTGGTAATGTACACCCCTGCAAAACCAACAATGGGATTTTCCACAACATTTGCGTGTTTAAAAATTGTCAACAATTGTCTTCTTTAAAATCCCTAAATTCTATGTAGATCCCCTGCGAAATATCAATCTCATGCATAAGTTTAGGAAAGTAACATGATTGAACAAAATGTGCAGTTCAGGATCAGTCATCGATTATTTGGTAAAAAAAAATGCAGCATGAAGTTTAAACAACTTAATTATGCAGATCAGTTCCACCTACTTTTTTAAAGTTTGGATTTGTGAAAAGTTGACATAACTTAGAAAACAAGTCGAAATGAACTTAACAAATTAAGTTAAACAAAGTAGCATAAAAATATATGTTGACGTGATATCATTTTTACAGTGTGTGTATTTTCAATGCACATATATGGTAAGTACATTTGTCAGCGTCCAAAAATTATAAATATGGTGCACTAAAATACGTTTTAAAAGTTTAATAACCCTTATGTGGCATTCACACCAGACGTGGAAAAGGCGGCAAGCGCGAGTGATTTACATGTTAAGTCAATGCAAAAATGTGAATGAGCATCTTGCGCTCAAGTACGCACAAATGGCGCAGAACGCGTATTTCGCGCAAATTGAGCGTTTCCACAGGAAACACGCAAGTTGAAAAATCGCGTTAACCAATCAGGAGCTTGCTCTAGTAGTGACGTGATTACAGGGAGCGAGTGGAGTCACAGAAGCCCCTCCCATGACGCGAATTTCCGCATGAATATCTCGGATCTTGCGTCCTTGTGTTCTCGCTCTACGTCATCATTAACCACCAAAGTTCAATTCCAATTTTCAAGAACACAAGTACAGAGGATACGCATGAAAATACCCGGATGTGTTCTTGATATCGAGGATGCATTGAGTGCAGACTTGCGCGCTGAAATCGCTTTACACCGCAGAAGTCATTGCGGCAAAACAATGGCGAAGGTCAGGTGAACAACAGGAAGATCGCACACATCTTAATTCTCACAGGTGCGTTCTGTGTTCTCGCGACCTTCTGAGTTCGTTCTTCCAAGGTCGCCTGGCAAGACCGATATCCACGAGAACGCAAGTCCGTTCATTGCGTTCTTGGAATTGAAAAACAGCCAAAATGTTCAAGCGTCCAACTATGCGCGAATATCGCGTTTTTGCCGCCTCTTCCGCATCTCGTGTGAATGCCACATTACACTTTCTTTATATTTGTCATTTATAAAAATGATTGTAAACTCATCTATACTATGGAATAATACACATCTTACATGTCTTTAACATCTTAAGTGTAGTCACAATTTGGTCTTTTTTTTTTATCAAGCAGCTTCTTGAGATCTCAACCGAAGATGATTTCAATGCTGAATACTGATAAAGTATACATCTATTCTGAACTCTTATTGGCAAACATGTTTTAAAACTTCTGAATGGTACTGTATACAGGTGTAGATGTAGTACATGTAGGACAAAAAAACCCCCCAATAATTTGGAAATCGCATTTGTTTCAGTTCCCTAGTGGAAATCCCTCGCATACACAACAGAAAGATAACAGCTTGGTAACACCAGCCGCCATACAATCTGACATTATAAGTGACGTATGGCGTTGCATGAGCTTACCTTATGTGAGAAGAAATCAGTGACCGCCCGGCACTCGTGAAGAGGTCACACAATAAAGAGTTGAAAGCTTTTCAGATTAGCACTGAAAAGGGAATGTAACACACGAGTAGATATACGGCCGGCCACTTTCAGATAACTCAACAAGTGCTCTTATCTAAAGGAAGTGTGCATAAAATAGGTCACAACGATAATGGATGAACAAATGCAGAAAGGTGTGCGCAGATTCGACGCCTGCTATAAACGTAATGATTCGTGTGTGTGCATCGTTTTACTTTTGTTTTATTACAAAGTTGCTCATGTGTTTGGAGGCAAAAAGAGGCAAAAATTCAATAAATTATGTCAAAGCTTTACAGAAGCTAATCAGTGAATAACAAACTAGATGCTTTTCTTGATATACTTGTTGAGTATAAAAGCTAAAGGTGTGATCTGTCTGAAACTCTGTGGCTGTGGTCACCAAAGACGTTGTTGACATGGTGTCAGATCAAAATGAGCTTTTAATTAACGAATTCTCGACTTTTATGCTTAGTAACAACCTATTTGAATATGTGGTTACGTCGTTGCTTAAAATGTCAGAGTCATTTTAAACTGGCTTGCACGGTTGAAATACACCTTTGGTAAAATACACGTCTCATCATCCTTGCACCATAGGTGCGCAGGCCTTTAGTGCATGGCTTTGTGGTTTCTTGCATCGCTTGGTTGAATATGGTTTGAATATTATCTCAGCTCCTATTTGTTCATGCAAAGTATGAGAAGCTAGTGATGAGCAAAGATGAGGCTTTCTGTATGAAAGTGAAACCGAGCTACACGTATAAGTCAAATTTTAATTGTTTCATATTTATGCATTTGGTGGACGCTTTATCCAAGAGCATTTAATGTTCGCTGGAAATTAAACCCACAACCTTTTGTGCTGCTTTACCAGTTGACTTTTATGCCTGGTAATCACCTATTTTTATGTACCCAAGGTACAAACAAAGGTTCCTTTACTCCACAGAAATGTAAGAAGGGCAATGATTATCCCAAACCACTGTTTTGTAGTACAAGAGTGTGTTTTATATTTCAAATACCACCCCTCCCAATGGGAAAAGAATCAGGGCCAAGTCTAATAATTTTAGTTTATGGTATGCATGCATGCAAAGTTTAATTTCATGCTGTGAATATAAAAGGAACAAACCAGGCTGTTTTCGTCCGTCAATATATTACGCCATAAAACATGACCCGTCTGCGTGCATTTTACCGGAAAGTACGTTTAAATTTAGCATCAAAGGAAAACCAAGAATCTGAACATTCCATTGGGCTATCAACAGGTTGTGAATGCGAGGCGTCCTGCCAGCCGAGCTGGACTATGGTAGGAGGTAACGGAGCCAGCATCTGTCAACAGAAGTATTAGCCTACTCCAGTTTATCCACAATAACGTGTGGAATGTAGTGTGCGAAAACCAGCAAAGCTGCCATTTGGAAAAAAACAAGCATTTGATTGTGTAAATGTTGACTCAAGGCAACAGTCCATCTGGAATAATGGTGATTTCATTGGGAATTCTTAGAAATTTTTTGGATTTTTGTATGAAATATTACGCCCTTAGGCACTATTTGTGTCAAAACCAGAACATGACAGAACACAGAAGACAAAATTGTATTCCTCATAGTGTTCATCTACAGTATTCACACTTACTAAAAATAGTTAATGAACCCATGAAACTGTGACACGGGAACATCTGCTATAGCATGGGAATGCATGGATTTACATTTACACATCTACCAGATGCTTTCCTGCACAGTAACCTATAGTTGAGAACTTGTATTAAACATGTTGATATCTTCACAAATATGATGTTTTGCATATGGCCACAATTTAATAAGATTAAATTAAATTTGTTTAGTTGTTGAACAGATGGCTCCGTGATAAAATCTGCAATGCTCCCTAACTAGGCATCATACTAGGTGTGCATCTGAGAGAAAAATATGCAACAATAAAAATGTAAATATGCATTTATAAAATGGTTAGTTGGTCTTGTTTCTGATTGGTTGATTGATGTGTTTAATTTCCAATATAACCCTATGACCTCTGCACTCAATGATTGTGTGTATCACTTCTCAGCAAAAAGCTGAGATAATTGCATTTTTGTAAAGGACTTTTGATAGAGACATACACAGAGTACTTACTGTTTGGCCTAAAGAGTTGCTTCTGGGTTTTATAAGTTGGGTAAGAGCACCACCTGGTGGATAATAGCGGAAATACGGATTGCGGGAAAAACTTGTCATTGGCAGGGAACCGTTTTCTCTTAATTGATGAGTTAACTCATCAAGGGCAGGGAAAGAGTCAATCTGTGGTCCTATGTCGTACAGTGAGAGACGTTCAAAGACAAAAGTTTTCCAGAGCTTGCGACCAAAGAGAGCCTACGTTTTCTGTTTTCTGACATTTTCAGAAATTTAGCATGATCAACGCACAGTGTGTTTCCTGATACGTCCTGTGTACAGTATTTATTACCAGTAGTGCTTGCATGCTGATGATGTTGCGCTAACGTGTGTCGCAGCCATCACAGCCTACGATCATCATTTGATTTTGAGACTATGGCTGTTTCTCAATTCCAAGAACGCAAAGAACGGACTTGCGTCCTCGTGGAGATCGGTCTTGCCAGGTGACCTTGGAAGAACGAACTCGGAAGTTTTGCCGCATTGACTTCTGGGGCGTAAAGCGATTTCAGCAAGTCTGCACTCGATGCATCCTCAATATCAAGAACACATCCGGGTATTTTCATGCGTCCTCTGTCCTTGCGTTCTTGAGAATTGGAATGAACTTCGACCGTTAATGATGACGTAGAGCGAGGACACGAGGACGCAAGATCGCTGAATAACGCATATTGAGAAACAGCCAATAAGTAAGGAATAATTGACGACGGGCCATTGAATTATAAGAAAATAATGCACACCAAGGTGGTAATGCCGCAGGTGTGCATTATTTTCAAATAATTCAAAGGACCGGAGTCAATTATTCCGCTTATACCACGGTTACCACAAACATTGCTCTGGTGCCTATTTTTAAGACATTTGAAAAGTTAGGTATGCGGTTTACAGAAAAATAATCAACACCCATAGAACATTTCTCAGCCAATCAGAATGCAGCATTCAACAGACCCGTGGTATAATAGATTGTATCCAACAACATACCTTTAAACCTGTCCATGCTAATAAATTGTCCAGAAGAAAAAAGATTTTAATGAGCAGTCGGGAAAGTTTAACATTCCAGTGACCCTTTTAGGACTAATTTGAGCAGATCTAGCATTAATTGCCACATAAGACAGACGGCTTGGAACGATGCCCAGTACCCAATTTGATGAGACCAGAATGTTCCGGAAGAAAAGGTTCTTTAAAGTCCTGGGAGAACACACTGGGGCTCAAGGAATTTTTAATATGCAGTTTTTAGTTAAAATTTGCATACTTATACCTTAAATACTTATACTCACTATATAAAAGGGGTACTGCCTCAGTGGCAGCTTTTCTACCTTTATTTCTGAGAATGTGCAAATGACAATTCAATGGTATTAAATATTATTTATATTATTAAATAATATTAAATCGTTGTTTGTCATAATACTACATCAGAAGCAGATTTCATAAACTTTCTGCATTTCACCTGTCGGCAAGTGGTTGGACAAACGCAAAGCCCCCCCAACTCACACCACACACACTGTAAAAAGATTTGTTGGTTCAACTTATAAAATTAAGTTACCTGGTTGCCTCTAAAATTTTGATAATTCAGCTTAACAATATTAGTTGATGCAACATTTGTACGCACGTTTTTAAAGTTAACTAATATTTTTAAGTTGAATTAACTCAAAATATAAAGGCAACCAGGTAACTTATTTTATTAGCTGAACCAAACAAATTATTCATAAACTATGAACTTTTTATTTTTTACAGTGCAGGTTAATGCTATTTACCTGGAATTCTTAACCCCTTAACTGCACCCTCCCTCTTTTGAGTGGTGGGGGGTGAAAAGTTGATGTGCATTACTGTGTTACCCGTTTCCTATCCCTATTGTGTTTATATATATATATATATATATATATATATATATATATATATATATATATATATATATATATATATATATGTATCTCTCGCAAGGGTTTTTGTCCTTCTAGGAGTTTTCCCACAGTGTTTTCTCCTAGGGGTTTTTCATCCCCGGGAGAGTCAGCCATTATTGGCTTAACTTGGCACTTTACTGTATAGGTTACATTATTATTACGCTCGCTTGTACGATTTATTCTTATCGGCTGTATTCTGCTTCTTATATTATCTATCGATTATTCTGTGTTCTCCTCTACATCTATTCATGTAAAGCTGCTTTGAAACAATTAACAATTATGAAAGCGCTATATAAATAAAATTTAATTGAATTGCATCTTCAAATGAATATAACTCGTCTAGTGACTAATCTTGTCTGGAGTATTAATATTAAATTACAAAATTTAAGACATAAGTCTCAAGTAGTTGTGATGCAAATTTTAAGTTAAAATCACAAAAAATTTGTTTTTGTCACACTTTTAGTGGTTTTACCAACAATGGCCACTAGGTGTCATTGGTTTGCTGCAAACTCTTGTCACAAATTAATAAATTACTGTCACTGCATTATTATTACTGATAAAACGTTTTGAAATATGAAAACTACATTCTTAAGGCTTTCCAATGATAAATAGGTTGTCAACTTTTTTGTAGATTTTTAATAGTATATAGTGTTATGAATATAAATGAATTAATATGCATTCCTATGGAGGTGGGTTCGTGTAACAACAACAAAAAAAACATGTTACTACATTATGTCTGCATCAGATGAGAAAACTATGAAAACTACATTCTGAGAGCTTTCCAGTCATATATATATATATATATATATATATATATATATATATATATATATATATATATATATATATATATATATATATATATATATATATATATATATATATATATATAGTTTATCAAGATTAAGGTTTAGAGTAGGGGCTTAATGTAATAAATATGTGAAAACAAATTGGGTCTACATGTGGGCGCATGACATTTTAGAAATTGACTCTCACTACGTCATAATCTTCCCAAAATGGTAATGAAATATGAAAACTAGCTTTTCAATGATATATAGTTGTTCAAGATTGTTAAGCTTTAGAATAATGCTATGCATATGTAAAAATAAATTGGTTCCAGCTGTGGCACCGTGACATTTTAAAAACTGACTCCCACTACGTCAATATTTTCTCAAAATGGTGATGATAAATGAAATATACACTCTCAGAGCTTCCCAATGATATATAGCTTGTCATGATTATATAAGAATTCACATGTGAAAACATTGAAGTAAACGTAGGCGTCCCGCTGACGGGACAGTGACAATTAGCAGTATATAAATGTTTTGAGGTGCACTATTTTCATAAATGAATCAATTACTCTCCCTACATAATTTATTATATAAAACACTGTTATAATATATATTATAGAGGCTAAGACCTTAACAACCATATAAATTTCTCGTGATAGATTAAAATGTACATAAAATATATTGAAGTAAACTTAAGTGTCCCGTATATGGGATGGGAGACAGTTAAGTTAAACAAAAATGTTTCGATATCTTTCAGGTATAAACAAAAGTACAATGGCCTATTTATAATTGTTGCTGCATATGAAGCTGTTAAATACTTTAAGTGAAAATTAAATTTTTTTTAGGTGTTACCAATTAAAATATTATTATTTTTTAAGTTGGTCCAAGTTTTCAGTTTTTAAAGTGTATGTGTTTATTAATGGGTTTAATTTTGGGCTTCTCAAATAATCCAAAAATTACAAATATGAATAAACTCCAGATTCCATTGACAACAATTCAGTCCAGCCAAACTGATTTACCAAGAGCTCAGACTACCGTACATTTGCATACGTTTGCATGCAGAGCTACTGATTCAAAAACTGATTTGCACACGCAGAGAAACCAAAGTCAAGCTGGACATAGCAAGACGCTCATCCAACATTTGCCTCTGAATGGAAAAATTTACTGTACCTGCACCTGTTTGACCTGAGATGAGTATCTTTTCATGCTGGCTGTGCTGGAAGGATTATGATTCACAAGCCAAGCTTATGAATCTGTTCATGCATGTTCAGACATGAATCATCTGCTGCAGGGTTGCAGTAGGTCACTGAATTATATAAGTGCCTTTATGGGGGCACATGGCCATGCGGCTCTCTGGTCCGTCTATTTAATCATGCTTTCTCCTCAATCGCCCTCAAAAAATCCCAGCTATCCATTCCGGTGAGTCCTAATCTAGTTAGGACACATAAATAAATAAAATTTTATATTAAATTTTAAAATTGAGGAGGATGATTGCATGATGATGGCCTATGGCTGTGCTGCTGAAGTGGGGAAATTCCATGTAGACAGACAGAGAGACAGACAGATTGATGACGTTCTGTAGTTTTAGTGGACAGTTTTCCGGGATGTTCCGCAGACAGAATTCCAATAATTTTAAAATGGAAGTGGCATGTGCCCACATTCCAAACTGTATTAACCACTCACATGCAACAAGTATGAAAGCTATGCTACCTTTAATGAGGACTGGATGTCCTGTCCTCTGTCAAACTAACCTGCTGTAAATACTTCCACGTACGTCAGGTTGTGCCAATAGGACATGCAATGTTACCGTCAAACTGGATGCTCACCATGTTTTATGGTCATGTTTACAGACTAAAGACAATCTTTTCGACTGGAGTAATTTAATCTGAACTAGAAACTATTGCGTTTGCTTGATGGTACATCCACGCCACTAGGTGTCAGTATAAAGTACAAGACAACGGCCATATCATTCAGCACAATGTAAACAAAATTAATTAATTAATTAGTGCACTTTTAATAAAATCCTTAATGAATAAAAATCCTTAATGTCATAGAAAAGTTATGGAAATTTATAAATATGTAAAATATCATAATCGGCTAGATGTTATTTTTTCATCTCTCTAGCTCCTGAGGTCGTGAATCAGTATGTCATGTATGCAGGTTCGGGCACTAGTAAGGACCCTATAGCTCACTTCACATTGGGACACTGTTCATTTATTTTCCTGTGACATGGCAGCTTAAGCGCGTTGTGATTATTCACAGCTGTTATTCATAAACTACCTGCAAAACCAACATCTCTCTGATGAAATAATATGTGTAATTTTATTCACTGACTTATTTATTGTTAATTTTATATTTTAGTGTCTAATGTTATCTTTTCTCTATCTGAGATTAATGTTCGTCTGTGCATTGTCCTTGATAAATAAATAAAACAAAACAAAACAAAACAAAACAAAACAAAACAAAACAAAACAAAACAAAACAAAACAAAACAAAACAAAACAAAACAAAACAAAACAAAACAAAACAAAACAAAACAAAACAAAACTAAATTAAATTAAATTAAATTAAATTAAATTAAATTAAATTAAATTAAATTAAATTAAATTAAATTAAATTAAATTAAAACTTAATTTTTAACATGTTAAAGTATATTGTGAAAAATGCTTTCATTATTTTCTTACACATCCGTGCATAAATTTAGAGGAATATTACATTTAAATATTAAGTAGATTGGTCCCTACCTGTCAAGAAATGTGTTTTTATATGAAAACTAAAACAAATGATTGTATTTTCAAAAGTTTTGACACGTTTATTGAGATGGCTTGTGCAATATCATTTAGACGGCTTCAGAAAAGGTCACGTGATTTTCGGTAAAATAGGAACCATTGATACTCACTAGTTTTGCATTGCATTGTGGGAATTTTAGGGGAACGAATGTTCCAGTGCACTGGAAGGATTTTGCGATTGGAGCTGATTGAGATGCAGCCCAGGACAGCGCTTCCCTTGTGGAGGTATTTTTTGCACTAATACCAAAAGTCCGACACCACTGTAAAAATCAGGAATTTTTGCATGGACCTGGAAATGAATATGACATTTTTTTAAATAAGAATATATGATTTTTATAAAAAGAAAAACACCATTTTTTTCAATAAAATAATTTATTTATTTATTTATATATAGAGAGAGCTTTTTATAATTGTTTAATTGTTTCAAAACAGCTTTACATTAAGCAGGAGAAAACACAGAAAAATCGGGGGACAACATAAGCAGCAGAGTACAGCGGCTAAGATTAAACCGTACTAGCGAGCGTAGTAATAATGTAAGAGTGTTCAAAGTTAAGCCAATGTCAGCTGACTCCCTAGGGGTCGAAAAAAACTAGTAAAAACACCCTATTTTTATTAGGGGAAAAAAGTCCTTTTTGGAAAAAAAACCCTTGAGAGAGAGACAAACATAGCTGATTCTATAGACAACAAGCTAACTATTGCGGCATAAGTATATTTACAAGATGAGTTATGTGAATTCTTTGTTAAAGAGATATGTCTTTAATTGATCGACTGTGTCTGATTCTTGAACATTGTTGGGTAAATCATTCCAGAGCTTTGGGGCTAAATAGGATAAAGATCTATCACCTTTAGACACTTTTAATATTCTCGGGATAAGAAGGAATGAAGAGCTCAAATGCAAAACCCTCTAAGTTTGTCTGACATGTTTTCTTATGAATTTAACAAATTTGACTGTCTTTCATTGCAAAAACCTCTAAGTACAAAAAGTATAAAAGTCTCCAGTCACTCTTTACTGTCATAAAAACTCAAAAATTTGGTTCTTTACAACCTTTAACCAAGTTAAAAACTTTGGCACCTTGGTTAAAAGTATTTGATGAACACGTTATAAGTGCCGAAAGCATGTGGTCAATATTATCTCATTTTTGATGGAGGTGGCATTTAATGGCTTTTGCATCAGAGCTCTTCAAATATAAAGTGCTCTGAACTTGGTTTAGGTCCCTAATCAAATGTAAGCAAATTTGTGAAATTTGTGACGATACATTAACTTTTTTCTACGGATCAGATTTCCTTGCACATGCTGTAAGGTTATGCAGGTTTGAAATAGATCAGGTTTTTGACAAACATGTGTTCATGAAAAATGCAAAAGAGAAGCATTTTCACTAGTGGGCCACTATTAAATAAAAAAGAAACAATAAACAAATAAATTCCTTATCCAATAACCCCAATAACTGGAAATGTCATTCACTGGCCAATATCCTCTATCTCATTCAAAACATTCATGCATGAGTGTCTTAAATGTCTGATAAGAGAAAACGTCCACTGCATTTTACTTTTCATTATATTGTGTGTTTACTTAATTTACTCAATCTGGAAGTTTATCAGCAAGTGCCATGTATGCAGTGAGCTATAGAGTTATATATAATGTAGGTTGCCTTTTGAATTCCACTTTTTTGTCTGTCGAATGATGTCATAATCCAGTTGTTTTTATCTGGATTAAGATGAATATTATGCATTGTTGCACAGCTTACTGTAGCTGAATAGGCCAAAATCATATCTGTCTTTGAAATTCATTGTACAGTAATCAAAGGCAAATATAGCATTTTTATATTTTGAGTTACAATTCAATGGTGAATGCAAATGAGCTCATCTCTGTTTTGACATTTTTTTATGCTGGTATCTTTAAATAAACATATGGAGAATGCTCACAGTTTATACAAGAACAGAAATTGCAAGTTCAAGCATGAACCCTCTGCCACATGAACTCTTAAAACAAGGTGCTGAATAGCACTAAAAGTTGTACACTTGCTTGTAATCACTTTAAGTGCTATAGCACCTACGTAAAACTATAAGTGGTGGTATTGCATGACTATAGCACCACTTATAGTTCTACATAACAACATATGGTTTTACAATGGTGCTATATAGCCCTAAAGTGATTCCTCTACACTGTATAAAGTGGGAGGAACCATTGAACATTTAACATAGCTTTATTAACCTTTATTGATTAAAAACACACTTAATATTGCATTTAAATAATAACTGGTGCATTTCAAAATCAGGCATGCAACCATCACAGGCACTCATTTTGAAGACCCTTGGTGGTACTCATAAAGGTTACACTTTATTTCGACAATATACTTTAGACATAGCCTGGTTAGCCAGACCTACATCAAGATGTAAGGTCTGGCAACTCTTCACACAAACGGCTCAATGCAAGGGGCGGGATATAAGGTTGTCCCTCAAAATGCCTCTGCACGCAATAGGATAGCGCTATGACCAATCAGAGCAACGAAGAAGGTGACGTATGAGTCCCATGCGTTTCCCCACCAGTGGAGCTAATTGGTATATCAAACTTTTACCGTAACCAGTCGGCAAAACTCCAAACACATCTTTCTTGCTTAAAAAGGACTTCAGTAGGGTTATTTGCTCTTCTCTCAAAGAAAAACATAAGTCTAAGTCCTCCAGAGTCACGGCCAAAGCCGCTTCAAAAGAAAGCTGTTCGCCAGCAGCAGCAGCCATTCTTTGTTTTCAAGTAGGAACCGTCGCAGGAAGCTCTGTCGTCATCATGTTAAGCCCGCCCCACAGACGCTACACACGATGTGATTGGAATGACCAAATTTTGGTTTTTGGAGCTGTTAAGTGTATTGTGAGTGCCTAGACTAAACCCTGGCAGCAAATATATTTTGCGGCCGCTAGGGTGCGTCTAGATTTCTAGGCTACTTTAGACACCCTACTAACTATAAATAACTTCGTAACTACGTGTCAACTAAAGGCTGATTTATACTTCCGCGTAGGACCTACAGGGAGGCTACTTCTGTGGTATTGTTCACGTCCCAAATGGTTCAATGTACTCATTTAAAATGTACTCAAACCTGTGAAAAAGTTTAATAAACTTAATGGTTCAACCATTCACCATTTTGACTTCCAGAAACTCAAATAAAAACTTAGCTAACTTAAAAAATGTATTTATTAATTCCAAACAGAGTCATTTCACACTGCAAATAATTGCAAACTTTTGGTGGTTGTGATGATTTTAATGGCATTCAATTTGCCAGGTAAGATAAGAACATTTACTTCAATTTAAAGTTAAATCAACACGATTGGTTGAGGAGGATTTCCAGTTCCCAGCATGCTTTACACGAGCCTGCTTACGCGAGCATTTTTGATATTTTATTCGTTTTTAGTAAAGAGAAAGACTCAATAGTGTTAAACATTAGAGATTTAGAAGTGTTAGCTGTTGTTTTGTGGTTACCATTGTTCAGAAGTGTAATGCCTTTCACTGGTTTTAATTTAATGAGTCACATAATCTAGTGTTGTTAATAAGTTTCTGTGACTTTTGTGAACAACAAAAAAGTGGTATAAATTAGTTTTAAGTATACAAAAATATAGGAGTTTGGTTCCATAACTCTTACATTTTTTAAAAAATTGTGTTTTTTGATCGTGATTCCGTAAAAAAGATGAACGATGCGACGTCACCTCCCTCCATTGTAATGAATTGAAACCAAAAATTTCCTACCATAGTCACCACCATGTTACGTAAAAACGTCAGTTTGGAGCCAAGGCATGCGGAGAAGGAATCGTCCGTAGAGCCGCGCTATCAAACTTTCACCCAAACGCTCACGCGACCATTTCAACCATGCCAATCATAACGACACGCACCGTTCCTATAGCATCAAATTACTAGCTAAAATGAAACTTATCACAAAAATGTACACTTGAACATATATCAGCGTGATAACAACTGGGTGATTCTCACGAAACCATTGAAACACCACGGCACTAATGATTTGAGCTTTAAAATGTGTAATATAGTAACATTAAAAAGCATCAGAATTAACACAATACTGTGTTCTACCTTGCACAATGTGTGATTTCAACATAAGAATGTATAATTGTAAATTTTATCTCATTTTCTGCTGAAATTCTCATTACCGCAATGTGTCCGGCTTGTGTTTGAACATGCGTTATGTTGTAATTTAATCAAATTAACACAAAAATATTAAGAAACAAAATAAATGGATGTTTTGCTAGACTACTTTAGATGACAGAAAAAATATTTACTGAATATTCATGTATAATAATAATGAAGAAAAATTAGGAAAATGATGTGTCCATGCCTGATGTTCTCATCCTCCGCAACACTTTTTGAGAACAGTTTAAGCACACATACAGAATTTTAATAAAGTTTGATTTTGAGTAACCAAGCACATGGACCAGTTACTTCAAGATGGCTACCAGGTAAGATCATTTTTTTACAGTTAATTTGAAATATTGTCTTGTCAGAATGCTTACACGACATTTTGATTATCATTACCGCAACAGATGCTTATTAAATGTTAATTTAATTAATAGAAGCATAATACTTTGATTTTTAATGCATGTGCAGAATCTCCAAGTTATGTTCTTTCAGGTTTGTCATGTCATTTTGAAAATATGTCAGTGTTGATGTTTTCTGACTGTTGCGGTAATGAGATTTTTTAGGACAAATTTTTTAAATTATGTTACAAAAAGTGTTAAATGATAAGTAAAAGTTTTTAAATTAATGTTCCCATTTACTCCAGACTTTGTTTTTCAATGTCTGGTGGGGAAAAAAGTAAATTTAAGCAATTTTTACATTTTCATGCTTGACATGTTTAAAACCAAGTTTTCGTGAGAATCACCCAACTACTTGAAAGGACCAAAACCATCTTTTGGAAACTTTTATTGGAAGTGTAAATAATTTTTTTATTTAGATTCGTTTGAATGGAGAGGGCGGGGTTTGTGACTTGTACTGCAGCCAGCCACTAGGGGGCGATCAAAGAGCCAGCGGCTTCACTTTTCAAGACACACCCGGTGCATTCCAATTAATATCAATCAAACTGCAGTTAGTTTGTTTTGATTTAAGCCTTCATAAATAAAAAACACAGCTAAGTAGCTGATTATTATGATTATTATTATGATATCATAATAATAAACATGTTTTTACTTTTTTTTTAAATGGAGTTATCTCGTTTTGGAACCAAACTCTTCATGTGGTAAACAGTACTTATGGTAAACCATCCCAGTCTCATGAAATTTCGTTATGTAGTCACGTAATTTTTTTCATGATATCACGAATTTCACATTTTTTTCGTGATCATATAACGAATTCCTGTTTTTGTCCTATTTTCTTACCATTCTCGCTTCGGTTAATGTTATATTTACATAAAATGACTTCCCTACCCAACTCTAACCCTAACGCAGGCGACATATAAAAAATACATTCGAAAAAATAGTATAAACCAATATATATAAAGTGACATTCTAATGCAAGCACCAAATCTAACCCTAAACCGAGGCGACAATGGTTTAAAAATAGGAAAAAGCAATTGAGTAACCAATACGCAATAATCACACGAAAACAGGAATTTGTTATACGATCACAAAAAAAGAATAAAAAATTACGTGACTATATCACGAAACCTCGCGAGACTGGGTAGGGTAAACAGTAGTTTTAAGTACTTAGTAGTGTACTTATTATTAAATAAAATGAAATGTAATTAATTAATAATTAATTATTGTAAAGTGTCCTATAGGGCATTTACTGGTGTATACACAAGAATCAAGGCAAAAGCCGAAAAAACAGAAGTGCGTTGTTGGAGAAGCGTCAGCAGTGATGAAGATAAATAAGTGACTTTTGTTGCATGAGGAACAACGCTCCTTAACTGGGTCCATCTTAATTTTTATTGTGGCAAGCCAGTGAAATGCAAATAAGGAAATGCATTGACCCGAGGGAGGGGTTCTAGCAGACCAATCACAGTGCTTGCGGCCCACAAATGGTGCATTGTTACGTTTTTGGAGAGGTGCACAGGCACAGAAATACATATCATATACATATGTTAAATAGTATAATGATACATGTTTTTTACCTTGCTGTGTGGTTACTGTCCATCTGCCATATTGCCAATTGGAATGGGGCACTGGGATTGGGGTTGCTGTGGTAACCTTCACAGATTGGCACCTCATGTGCATCCTTAATGGGTACATGTCTAAACAAAAGCCTTCAGTGATCCCTACAGCACACTTCTGCACAATAACATCCTAATATTAATATTTTTGGGTTATATGTGTTAAAGCATGGTTATGTCAATTCTCTGAAGAAAGGTTCAACACGATAACTAGCTTACACGCTCAACTCTTATCCATCCTAATGGTATAAAACATTGTCTTCTCAAGCATGCAGGAATGACCTTTTTCCAAGAAAATACTTTTGGGATTCATTTGAGATTTAATTTTTGTAAGAAGCACTTAAAAATGATACTAGTTACACGATACTGTGGGGTAATAGTTCACCTCTTGGAATCTTAAGTAGTTATGTTATTTTGAAGTGTGTGAAAAAGTGCAACTCATTTCGTGAACACCGGGTGACCGATATCAACATGGGGCACTGACAAAATCATTATCCTTGCCGAACATATACATTTCTTTAATGGGGTCCTGAGACACAGCTAGTTACCGTACGAGTGATTCATCAGACCGTAATAATACAGTACATTAATTACAAAGACTCCTGGGTCGTTCTCATGCTGACATGATTTTGATCAAAAGCATGATGGGATTGAAGCAAGACTGTGACCTCTGTTGTTTGCTTTGGATGGTGATCAAGCATGTGATTGGCTTTTCTGACATGCTGGGGCATTCATTATTTTGCGCGTCCAATCTGTAAATAAATTAATGTTTAAAAATCTTTACATCGCACTTGTTTGGACATAAATGGAGAAACTAAGGTTGTTGAAACTAAAGGGTTGTTTCTAACCCAAGGCTGGGTAAATATTGAACAGAACCCATGTTGAGTTATAAATAAACCTATGTTGGGTTGCTTCAATGCAATGGCTGTGTTGTTTCAACCCATGGCTGGGTAACAATGCATGGGTTTATTTATAACCCAAAATCTGTTCTGTCCAATATTTACCCAGCCTTGAGTTAAAACAACCCAGCATTTTACAATGTAAATATTAATCAACCAAATATTATGACACCTTCACAAAAGATTTTTGTATTTCATGCAAAGCTGATATTAAATTAAAAGATTAAAATTTTCTTTTCACATAGTTGTTTTTTTAAGAATTATCTCAGGCAACTGGAGACATTTCTCATTTGGACATCTTGTTTTGGATTATTACTGTCAAGTCGTCATCATTTGTTTAACCACAAAACAACATTAAGATTCTTTTAATGATACGGTTAAGAGTTTTTTTTTCAGATATGCACATCCAAAATCACTGTAAAACACCTCTCATTTATTTATCTAATAAACTCATCTCACATTTTGTTTTGTTAGAGAATATTCTGTGATGGAAAAATGGCTGGCTTCTTTGTTTGCCATTTCATGTGTCCTAAATACAAAACAGTTAACTCTTTCCCTGCCATTGACGAGATATCTCGTCATTTAAGAAAAAACATTTGCATAAAAAACGTGTTACTGATGAGGTTTTATGTTAATCTGTAATACTGCGAGTATCCAATAAAGGGCGGACTTCCATAATTTATCAAAAAAAGAAGAAAAAAAATATTTTTTAATTGTACGTTTATGTTTTGATCGTTCTGAATCTCTAACAAAATTCCTTTACAAAAATGCAATTATTTCAGCTTTTTTGCTAAAATAATGTATTTTTAAAGAAAGTACCCAAATGTAAGAGTTTATAAGCAGAGAAAAAAATATACATATACTGAAAAAAAAGATTCATTCAATTTACTCAATTTTTTAAGGTAAGTGGTTGCAATCAATTTATTTAAGCTACATTTAAACAAAAGTTTTTAAATGTTGCTTAAATAAATTGGTTGCAACCACTTACCTTAAAAAATATATAGTAAATTGAATGGATTTTTTTTCAGTGTATGATGAAATGTTTTTTCCCATTTTGTTTTTAAAGCAGAGGGTCTGTTCTTTCATTTGATATATTTGTGTTTATATATTTTTAGAAGAACATTTTCCGTTTGGAAGCTTTTGTAAAATCACAAAAAGGTTGGCTGGCAATTTTTTTTTTAAATGAGTTATAAGTTATATATTTTTTTTTCACAATTTATGTATAATTTGACTCATAATAAAATGCCTTTATAGAGGGTATACTGTAACATTTCACAAAAAATTTAAATTACATCATAATTGTAGGACACTCAACATTGCTATAAATCATTCTTATCCATATTATATGAAGAGTTTCTTTGCGAAACGAGATAACCACCGTTTTGTTAATTGTTCAGAAATCACGTTTTTTGGTTCTGCATTCCAATTCATTTCAATGCAACTGCAGTTGGTTTGTTTTGATTTAAACCTTCATATCTTAAAAAATACAGCTAAGTAGCACCATAAAGCAAAATAATAACATGATAACATAATAATTAACATGTTTTGACAAAAATGTTAAAAATGGATTTATCTCGTTTTGCAACGACACTCTTCATATAGTCTTTATTTTTATATTTTTATAGATGTTGTTTACAGTATCATTGTTTTTAAATGTAATGATTAGTGTTGTATTATTTGCAGTATTTGTATGATTTATATTTTACATTTCTAGGACAAGGGAAAAATAATTTTGCTTCCTTACATTTTTAAAGGAACAGTATGTAAGAAATTTATATCAATTAATCATAAAATGGCCCTGATATGTCACCAGACATTAAGAAGTAATTTTTATTTCAAATACTTATATCACAGTGGTCCCGCCAGGATATTGTCATTTAAAAAGTGCAGTTCCAGCCCTCAACTGATGTTTATGTTGTCATTTTTAGGGATGCACCGAATCCAGATTTTTTAGGTTCGGCCGAATCCCGAATCCACCGTTTAAGATTCGGCCGAATCCGAAACCGAATACCGAATCCTACTCGCATCCTTATTCCATTAACACAGTAAAACACATTAATGAATTATACAACGTCCACAGCAGTGTATTTTTCATTTTATTTAATTTTAACTGTACATTATGCCAGGATGACAAGTTGGAAAACTATTTTGACAATTACCCTATGCATAATGAAAGTGATGCGTTGCGACACGCTCTTTTTTCTAATAAGCAAGGAGCTCCACACTGAAAACTATATTTAACTTTGAGTGAGAAGCTCCGCTCGTCAATGTCAGTTTTCAGACGGCCGTCCAATTACAGTGGAGGAGGGGCGGGACATTACCACAGCAACCAACCGGCTCACAGCTGAAGCATCACAGCTACCAAGCGCTCGGCTGAAAAACAGCTGGCATTTGGCGTCCTCAAGGCGTTTTCAGCCGTGTTTAAAAGTTTTGGTGTGTCCAGCCCCTAAGGCTCACCGAAAGAAAGAGCTCATCTCCACGTTAGCACCCGATGTGTGTAATCAACGGCCGCGTGACGTCGACCAGCGTAGCGCAAGCCTAGGGTTCGGTTCGGTGGAAAAAAAATCTAGGATTCGGCCGAACCCGAACCCCGTCAAAAAGCCCAGTATTCGGCCGAATCCGAATCCTGGATTCGGTGCATCCCTAGTCATTTTGTGTATTGGCCACAAGTTGTGTGATTGCAGTACCAGTTTTGGCCACAATCCTACATACTGTTTCTTTAAATTTAATCAAATTGGCTTTATGATTCATTTCACCTTACTATTTTAAATGTTTATTCCACTTTAACTTTAGCTATAGACAATTTTAACTTGTTTGTTTTAGCATCACTATAGCTCAGTCCTTTTTGATTCATTGAATTTAGTTGTAATGCACCAAATTTTACACTGTAGCGAATATAAAGTATAGAGACATTGGAAAGATTTATAGGATGTCTTGATTAGTTGAGTTTCTGATAGGACGTTCTGCTTGTGACCTCTCAGGTGTGTTCATAACATTTAGGATGTTGTTGGGACGCAGTTAGGATTGACATTGCCTTTCACAACGACCAACTAGAGCAGAGAAGAGAAGAGAAAGCAGCAAAGAGGATTAGATGACGTACTGTATAGGGTCTGAGGTCAAGGACTCTGTCAACTCAGTCATCTGCATGTGAACATATGTTGCACTGCATTGTATTAACTAGAAACATGCAGGTGTGTTATGAGACTTTAGTCTAGGAGCGTATATCAAGGAGCACCTCTATGATATTGTATCTCTTTGTTTCTTCAACAGTAATCTGTTTGACAATAATTACAAGAATAGTTCAACCTAAAATATGATGGTCTGAACCCATTTGACTAACTTTCCTTGACAATGGATTCTATCAAAAGAAATTTGACCACAAATATGTTTCTGCCTTTGTGTTGTGTTCAAAACAAAAATTGCCCTCTTGCTATTTTCTGTATATTGTACATTTACCATAATGACGATGCATTGTGTCAATTTGATTATTGCATGTTATATTACATCCCAGATTCGAATGTCAACATGCTCGCCAGATTTAACCATCATGATTAACATACATTTCAGTCGATAAGAAGATAACAAGCTTCGGGTTTGTAAAATAACACAATGAGAGCACAACAAGTTCACAATGAGAGGATATTCTGTTCTCAGTGAACTATTACTTTCTTTGTTAACTATTCAGTCAAGGTTATTAGCAGAATAAGGATGCAGTTCATGAGAAACAATGATGTCATAAGTATAAATGGTTAACTCAAGTCAAGCATTGGTAAATAAAGGATTTGTCAGATTGATGTTGGGTCAAGGATGAGGTTCTGCTCCACTAAATGGCACAGGGTCATCAAAACACAGAATGGTCTGACCTGAATGTGCTTTAAATAAGACCGTTATAGATTTATTTTAAATGTCATTTCAGGTCACACAGACTTAGCTTCCTCTTTTAAGTTTCATTTTAACCACTTAAAAACAGGGCTGGCTCATAATTATAGTTTTGTTTATATTTGGAATTAGCTTTAACCTTTAGATTTTTAATTTTAGTTTAATTTACTTTGCTATTTTTCCAACTAACATTGCCAATATTATGTTTAGTTATTTTAGTCATTTCTGCCTTTTTGTGACAGACAGTGTGCATTAAGGAAACACAGCATGAAGTTAAAAACAACTTGGTTTTGCAAGTCAATTCAACATAATATATAAAGTTTTAACCTGTAAATAGTTTACATAACTTATTAAATTTAGTTTAGGTTTATGAAGTCAGGAAAAATCTAAAGTGCTAAGAAATATATATATATATTCTGCTATTTCTTAGCACTTTAGATTTTTATATATATATATATATATATATTTTTTTTTTTTTGAAAAATTGAAGGTGCTCTTTGGTATAGGGTACAAAACTTCAAAAAAGCCACTCTTTGTATTCAAAAAAGTGTTATAAAAAGCCTTTATTAAAAAGCCTTTATTAAAAAGCCTTTATTAAAAAGCCGTTATTAAACATGGCTATATTACATTTAAAAACATTAAACTGGGCAGCAACCCACGTGTAGCAGCACAGATAGCCTTCGTTAGTTTAGGTTGTTTAACTTATATTTTAACTTTAAAAATTAGGTTGATTTGACAAAAATTTTGCATTTTTTACAGTGTGAAGAGATGGGTATGCAATAGGCAAAGGACCTCGACCTGGCAATAGACTTGGGCAACCGAAAGTTCATCTTTGCCATGTGTCGGAGCACCCACTGCATCAGCTCTGCCCCAATATTGCTAATAAAAGTTAAATGTAATAAATATAATTTGGCTGACGGTTTTATCCAAAGTGACTTACAGTGAGTTACGAGGTATACATTTTTGTCTATATTCGTTGCCTGAGTTCAAACCCATAACCTTTTGTGCTGCTGATGCAATGCTCTACCACTGAGCTATTAAGGAGTTTTAGTTTTATTTTAGTTTTTATTTTGCTTCATTTAATAGTTTTAGTCCCCAAACTTAAAATTCTTTCATTTTTTTTGCCAAGGTAACATTTCTAATGATCATTTACTTCACTGTAAAAATAAAAGTTGGTTCAATTTAAAAAGGTAAGTTATCTATGTTTTTCATCAATTTTCATTTAATTCAACTTAAAGGGCACAAATTATCCGATTCACAATTTTTCATGACATTTTCTTTGGATGAGTAATGCTGCATTCACACCAGCCGTGGTAAGCGCGAGTGGTTTCAATGTTAAGTCAATGTGAAGACGCGTTGACGCGCTTCTGGAGGTCTCGCGGCACGAATGAGGTGTTTACCGTGGCGCGGTAGACATGATTCCGTCTAATTCACGCATCTCGTTCGTGTGAATGGCGCGAATTGAGCATTGCCGTGGGAAATGCGCAAGTTACAAAATTTAAACTTTGGCGGAAAAACGCGCTGCCATAACCAATCAAGAGCTTGCTTTAGTAGTGACATGATTACAGGAAGTGAGCGGAGTCGCAGAAGCCCTTCCCATAATGCAAATTTCCGCATGAATGTCTCGATGACTAGAATTTCACGCGCAAATGAAGCGAGTAAACTCACGCGAAACTTAACTTAAAAAAAAAATTCTGCACATGAAAGTTTCACGTGAGCATGCGACAGTTTCACGTGAGCACATAAAACTAAACTTTAGATTTTTTTACTCCAATGTCATCTTAGTGGCTGGCTAGATTCCAATTATCAGATGTGTTTTAATAATTTTAGTTAACGATATTAATCTTGTTTCATCTGACCTTTTCTAAAGTGGCAATACTTTTACATGATTTGTAATATTAAAACAAACAAAATAAGTTTGAGTTGTGTAAATTGTTTGTTAAAGCAATTTACTAGAAATGCTTTCATGAAATGCATTTTGCTTATGTTTAGTATTTTGTTCAGTGTGATGTTAGCATGTAGTGTAAGGCCAAGTACGACTTGCACAGACGGTGTCAAATGACAGTTTGTTGTGGTTTGTCTTTACAGTGTTTGCAGATGTATGCAAAATCCGAGTTTTATGTTTAGATTGCTACTGTAGATAAAGGTGGTGCAACTATTATCAGTCACAACAATGTTGCTTATATAGGTTTTTATTCAATGCAACACCCAGCAGCTTTTCCAAGTATTACTGTACTTGAAGTCTAGTAAGGTACAAAGTTTCATGCGTATGGTGTTACTGTTTCAGACAGTCAGCGCTATGTAAGGAAACAGTGAGAACGTGTGTAAGGAAACAGTGGGTGCAACTGTTTTTCTTCTGTGACATGACACTTTAATCTTTTTACAAAGTTATTGGAGAGGAAATGAATCAGTTTAATTTTTCGTGAGGAAATGTTGACTTTGTTTTCGTTGCCTTTCTGTCTCACAAATGAGTTAGTTTTGCTAAAATGCCTTTAAACATCGTCCAAGAGATTTCTTAAAACGTGTGAAAGCCCATGTCGAGAAATGAGCAAGGCTGCAAAAAGACTTGTAAACAAGACCGATGGCAGGCTTCGACTTCCCCTTTCTAGCTTCCTCTGTAGCTGCTAGTGGAAAAATACTGACAGTTTAGTCGTATAGACAAGCGTTCGAATGTTTGAGACACATCCATGCTCTCTGCACTGTAAAAAAATGCAGCATGAAGTTTAAACAACTTGCTTTGCAAACCAATTCAACTTTCTATTCTAAGTTTTGACCTGTGAATAGTTGACATAACTTATAAAAACTAGTAGAAGTTGTTTAACTTATATTTTTATGCTACTTTAACTTAAAAAATTATGTTGATTTGTGAAATTTTTTTGCAGAGATCCTCTTATACACAAAACATGACCATGGAGAATTTTGGCTTATAATTTAGTCTTTTTATCAGTGCATATATAAATATTAGATTTTTTTTATAATTTTATAATGTTACACATACACTACATACATAAGTTGGTAATATTGTCATGGGCCAAGTCCAAATTTAAACCCCCTCACATTTAAATACCAAAAATTTGAGTTTATTCTCATTATAAAAGGTACAGAAGCGGTCACCTTTGCACTTTAACTCTTTTCCTGCCAGTGTTTTTTAAAAAAGTTGCCAGCCAGCACCAGCATTTTTCATGATTTTCACAAAAGTTTATTGCCTTCCAGAAAATGTTCTTCTTTAAATATATAAACAGACCCTCTGCTTTCAAACAAAAAAAAACCCATTTCATCCTACCTTCATTAGTTCTCTTGTAATCACCTCTCAAACATGGGTAGGTTTCTTGAAAAACACCCAATTTTGAGCAAAAAGCTGAGATAATTCCTTTTTTGCGAAGGACTTTTGATAGAGATCAGATGCAGAGTGATCTTTAAAACATACACGGACTTCTTTCTCTTTCACGTGAGGCACTACTTCCCGGTTGTATAAGTTGCGGAAGTCCGCCACCTGGTGGATAATAGCGGTATTGCGGAAAGACGGAAAATCTCGTCATTGGCGGGGAAGCGTTTTCTCTTAATTGACGAGATATCTCGTCAATGGCGGCGAAAGAGTTAATGGTACTTTCAAATGGGTGCTTTTGACAAAAAAGTGTTAGGGGACGTGCACACCAAAGCTTTTACGCCCGCGGCTGGTGCATGTTTTCAATGGTTTCCAATAGAAGCTAGGCATTTTTCAAATAAGCCACCAGCTAGTGTTTTTTTCCGCACTGAAAGCCGACGCTTGGCGGTTTTTCCGCGCTCGGTGCTGAGCGTCAAGAATTGAAAGAGATTCAACTTTGCGTGAAAAGCTCCGCTCGTCAATGTCAGTTCTCACACGGCCGTCCAATTACAGTGGAGGAGGGGCGGGACAAGTATCACAACAACCAACCGGCTCACAGCTCAAGTATTACAGCTACCAAAGCACTCGGCTGAAGAAAGCTGGCGCTCAGCTGAAAAACAGCTGGCAATCGGTTTCCTCCAGGCGTTTTTAGTCACGTTTAAAAGTTTTGGTGTGCACAACCCCTTAACGCTTCTCATTTACTTAGGTGACGTCATGTGTTGCCAAACTGAATTGAGGATCCGTCAACGTTTCTCAATTTTTCAAGCGCAAATTTGCGTGCGTCAACCAATCAAACCGCCTTATGCAAATAACCTAGTGCGAACCAGCCAATTACATTTATGCAATGCCGTAGCATGTATTGTGGCTACTGTGATTGGCTGTTGGCCACGGTTCAGACACGCCTTCCGTCAAGTATAGAGACAGAGCGCAGTTATGCAAATTTGAAAACCACGCCCACCGGGGGGAAAACAATCCAACCATCTCCATTGACTTTGTATTGCGAGAGGCTGCCTCCTTGTCATTTCTGGCTTATAACAAAAAACTGAATAATGCCGTAAAGCTGCTGTGTGACAAGATGCACAGCTAACAAGCCAAAAAACACAGAAATAAGTTTTTATAAGCTGTCAACCCCAAAAAACGAGCGTTTAAAGACACAAAAGTGGAAACAGGCAACTTTTCATAGTACTCATATTAGTAGAACTGCGTCCACTAGGGGGAAACATGGTCGGCGACCCACTTTTTTCTCCTTAAAGGCTGGGTTTTACGGCTCGACAGCTTAAAAAACTTATTTCTGTGTTTTTTGGCTTGTTAGCTGTACATCTTGTCACACAGCAGCTTTTAGGCATTATTCTGTTTTTTGTTATAAGCCAGAAATGACAAGGAGGCGGCCTCTCGCAATACAAAGTCAATGGAGACGGATGGATTGTTCCCCCCCCCCGGTGGGCGTGGTTTTCAGGTTATGTCTCTATTAACGCTTTCGCACCGTGTGAATGTATCGTAATGAAGCATGTTAGTACCTCAAAGTTATTAAGACCTATTTAAAGATTACCGTCCCACCAACAGCTTTTGTACCTCCTTCTGAGAGTGTACAATATGAGCAGTCGCACTGCCAAAAAATGATCTGGTTTCCATTTAATACTCATAGGCCACATTTACACTACCTGTTTAAAGTGACTTAATTACAAAAAATAATCTCTCAAGTGGCACAAATCGGATATGACCCACGAACATGTAAGCTGGAAAAAATTGCATAGATTTTGATTATCTCAGATCGGTTTCAGGCCTCATTCAGAAGTGGAAATAAATCGTATATATATATATATATATATATTGGATACACACATTTGTGTCTACAATGTAAGCGGAGGGATCGGATATTCCCATCTCAAGGCGTGTCGTGCGTCTCTCTTAGCAGCACAATGGAGGATGACGGCTTCACTTATTATAGTTTTATGTCTTGTTACAGAAATAAAGCTGTATAATCTTGTATAATCATTTTGCCTGTCCATTGCATATTGCGACATTTTACTTCCTCTGTGGTTTAAACTGTTCTGTGTCAGTATGTCTACCTTGAATTGTTTTGCCAAGTTTTTATTGACTTGTACATTTAATTAAAATTAAAGTGCAACAGGAAATTTTTACAGTGTAGGGCAGGCATATTTAAAGGTGCAGTGTGTAATTTTCAGAAGGACCTCTTGACAGAAATGCAAAATAATATACAAAACTATATTATCAGAGGTGTATAAAGACCTTTTTATAATGAACCGTTATGTTTAATAAGAATAAGAGACGTTTTTATCTACATACACAGAGGGTCCCCTTACGCGGAAGTCGCCATTTTATGCCGCCATGTTTCTACAGAAGCCCTTAATGGACAAACTTTTTTTATTAAGTTGTCTCCGTCAATTACATGTTTTTCTGGTGGTGACTACCGTAGCTTCTCTATGCGCTTCAAAAGCGAGTGGTGAGCAGTGGGCAGGGCCATTGGTTGCAATTCGCAACCTCACCACTAGATGTCGCTAAAATTTTACACACTGGACCTTTAATTTAGTGCAGTGTGGTAAAAATCATAGGAAAACAACTATTCTACATTTATGCATTGTAAACAGATCAATGCGGCAAATAATTAAATAAATAAATATATTTTAAATATATTTCAAAATATACAACAATTGGAAATATTGAAATATATTTTTCATATAATTTAATCCAAGGAAATATATTCACGTTTTATTGGAAGAAACACTTTTTTATGTTACAAACCCATAAACAAAACATTTAAAAAAGTTAAAATTAAATATATATATTCAACTTCTAAAATATACTTTATAAAAGTAACTTGTATTTATCATATATTTAAAATATATTTTGGCAAAGAATACATTTTTGGCAAATTTGAAATGTATTTGCTTGTCCATGAAATATATATTTTAATATATATATTGATATATTTAGGTTAAAACTAAATATATTTTCAAATGTAACAATATATTCATTCATTCATTTGAGCATTACTTTTTACAAAATGCATATTTCCAATATATGCAATATTTATGCAATATTTAGCATATATTTTTGGACAGATACATTTATTTTTTGCAATATGGGTATGCAGCTGATTGATAGCTGAACAAGTAATTAACAGCTAAGCATGTGATTGACAGCCATTGCCTGCAATTGGTCAACATTGAGAACAACGCTGCAGTTGTGGGAGAACTGTGAAAGAAAAAAAGTGATCTTGTGATCAAGACAGGAGAAGTAACAAACAAGTGGAAATTTACTGAGTCTTTACAGAGGCCAAAAGATGTGCAGATATTTATGCAAGCAATACAATACAATACATTGCTACTGCATGCATAACAGATTTAAATTGAAACTTTAGCGTGAAATATAAACACACTTATTGACTTCATCAGGTTCAGATGAACGGGGCGGGAGGCTTTAGGGGTGGGAAGCATCTTAATTCAGTTAAGCTGATATAAACATGGGCTATACCCACAAAACCACAGCTGAAGTCGCTTAGTATTTAGATGCACTAAAAATAGTTTGTTTGTTGGTGACGTGACAAAAGCACAAAAAGTTGTTTACAGTCAGTCTGGTGTTCTTGAATACCATTCCCACAAATAGTTTTGTTGGGAAAACAATATTGAATATCTGTCCTGTTGATCATTTTAGTGCATATCTTAAACTTTTAGTCAGTTTCTTAAAGGTGCCAAAGAATGCATTGAAATAATATGTTAAATTGTTCTCTGATATTTACATAGAAAATATGTGACTTTATTAAGTGCAAGAATGATTCATGATGTCCATTTAGGATTTGCCTTCATTAAATGGTCTATTATTACCTTATTTAAAAGGGTCATGAATAATAATGTTGAGCTCTGCTCTGATTGGCTGTTTCTCCTTCAGTAGCTCTGTGTGTGTGTAAACAGATCTTATGTTTGAGTCTGTATCAGATGAAGATACAGATTTTGAGGAATAATCAATTGTTTGGAGATTGTTAATGGACGTTTCTGTATAGATAGGCAAAACGTAACTGTAACAACAATAGTAGAACTTCAGCCTAAACGTTAGCATGTAGCATTAACTAGCATATAGCGCTAACTCAAGCAGTCAAAACTTTGTTTTAGCAAACTTTGTTATTAATTTAATGTGTAATTTAATGTTGGGGGCGTATATATCGACTGTGACATCACAGTTGGTGTTATGTTGAGATTGGTCGGTTTTCCAGCGGTCTTAGATGAGGTTTACATAAGAAGGAGGAAACAATCGTGTTTGAGGCTCATGATATGTCATTGCCATGTACAGAGCTCGTATTATTTATCTATGCCGAGGTAAATACAGTTATACATTATGCGACACCTTTAAAAAAAAGTATGCATACAGTTATTATTCAAGTAAGGACACATGACTTGGTAAGATATTATAAAGTCAGCAGTTTAAATATACAGTACACTCTTAGAACAAAAGGTACAAAGGTTGTCACTGGGGCGGTCCAAATATATACAATTTTGGACATATACAGTGAGGAAAATAAGTATTTGAACACCCTGCTATTTTGCAAGTTCTCCCACTTTGAAATCATGGAGAGGTCTAAATTGTCATCGTAGGTGCATGTCCACTGTGAGAGACATAATCTAAAAAAATCCAGAAATCACAATGTATGATTTTTTAACTATTTATTTGTATGATACAGCTGCAAATAAGTATTTGAACACCCGAGAAAAATCTATTTGATACAGTAGCAGTTGTTTGCAATTAGGGAGGTCAACGTTTCCAATAGTTATTCAACCAGGTTTGCACACACTGCAGGAGGGAATTTTGGCCCACTCCTCCACACAGATCTTCTCTAGATCAGTCATGTTTCTGGCCTGTCACTGGCCTTTCTCCCAGGACTCCTCTGGATCATCCAAATGGTCATTGGCAAACTTATGACGGGCCTGGACATGTGCTGGTTTAAGCAGGGGAACCTTCCGTGCCATGCATGATTTCAAACCATGACATCTTAGTGTATTACCAAAAGTAACCTTGGAAACGGTGGTCCCAGCTCTTTTTAGGTCATTGACCAGCTCCTCCCGTGTAGTTCTGGGCTGATTTCTCACCTTTCTTAGGATCATTGAGACCCCACGAGGTGAGATTTTGCATGGAGCCCCAGTCTGAGGGAGATTGACAGTCATGTTTAGCTTCTTCCATTATCTAATGATTGCTCCAACAGTAGCCCTTTCCAGCCTTGTGGAGGTGTACAATTTTGTCTCTAGTGTCTTTGGAGAGCTCTTTGGTCTTCGCCATGTTAGTAGTTGGATTCTTACTGTATGGGGTGGACAGGTGTCTTTATGCAGCTAATGACCTTAAACAGGTGCATCTAATTTAGGATAATAAATGGAGTGGAGGTGGACATTTTAAAGGTCTTTGAGGGTCAGAATTCTAGCTGATAGACAGGTGTTCAAATATTTATTTGCAGCTGTATCATACAAATAAATAGTTAAAAAAATCATACATTGTGATTTTTTTAAGATCATGTCTCTCACAGTAGACATGCACCTACGATGACAATTTCAGATCCCTCCATGATTTCTAAGTGGGCGAACTTGCAAAATAGCAGGGTGTTCAAATACTTATTTTCCTCACTGTATGTACCTTTGAGGTAAACAAAGTGTACTTTTTAAAAAGGTACCGCCCCAGTGACAACTTTTGTGCCTTCTTTTTTTTTAAGTGTACATATTGAAAACAAATGCAATAGTGCATGATATGAAAATGAAGGTACAGTAGGTGTATTAAAAGTACAGTTCAGTACAGCTTGTACAGTAGACTGTAACCATTAGCAAGAACACCGAGGTTCAAATAAACTTCAACATAATGTTTTTAGATCGAGAGGTAAAGCAGAACTAAGACACGTATGATATATAATAATTAATAGTATCATACAGAAGCTAGCCAATAATGACTTTGAAGTTCTCTGTTTTAACAGATTGGCATATCATCTTTAATCCCAAGGGGGAAATTCACAACATCTAAAAATATTACAGCTTGTTAAAATACCTAAAATGCAACTGTGTGAAATGTAATAGTATGTGTGCTATAGATGTAAAATATGTATGTGATGACCTTTATGAGCGGTTTACAGTCATAAATGTTTCACTTATTTAGAGAGACGATATTAAAGTAGAGATGGTTTAAAGGCATACAGCTCTATAAGACTAAGAAGGAAAAAGGTCATTAATACACTTATTTTTAGATGTATTTAGATTGGCAGATAGCTTGTTTTATTATTATTATTATTATTATTAATGTTTTTTGTTTACTTTGCTCCTTTTATTTCTTTACTGATGACTCTAAGAGCTTTGCTTCCTATGTACGAAAACATGATTCATAAAATATTAAAATAAAAATCAAATGAGATGCAATGCACTCAGCTGTAATGCATGAACAACCTTATCCTAAGACTAGTTAAATATTTTGTTAAAATCATTGCATTCAATAGTTTACCCTTTCCCAAATATATATATATATTTGTTTTTTATTTTAAAGAAATAAATAAACCACTAATAGTGACTTTTGAATTAGGCAATAAAGACTATGTGTTAGCCCCCTCCTCTCTCGTATATTATGTGCTGGCAGCTGTTTTGATGGTGTTGTACTACTACTGTTGACCTCTGGCGGCGCTGTTTAGCACAGTCTCCCCGCAGAAGTGATGCGATTCAGCGGCGCGCTTTTCTGAACACTGGCGCTTTAAGAAGACGCGCTGGTGCCGCGGGCGGACAGGAGGCAGGCCGGTGATTTTCCACTAGTGATGATGTCTAATGGTCACCCATGTTGAGAGACAAAGGTCAGAAAAAAGCTCATAAACTAAATTTACCGCCGCTGCTGTTATTCAGCACTCTGTCGCCACACAATACAGAAGAACACAAGAGCTTTACAGAGGAATAAAAGGAAACACAACGCAAAAGGTAACACATGTTTGATTTAGTTTGCCACTTTTATATTTCATTTAATGCACTGTTGCCAGAGCATTAAAAGCATTTCTAAACATTTTTGCATGAGTTGTGATATTTTAATTTATTTGAAAATGAAGATGAAATGAAGCAATGAAGATGTCTTTACCCCAAGTGCTTGTAGGAGTTTAACAAGAAAGCTAAGAAGTATTATAACAGTTTTTGTTTGTTTTTAAATATTTTACCTCACATTATGATTTTCAATCTTATATTAAGAAGGCTATAATAGTTTAAAAACAGTCAAAGCATACTGTCAGAATGAGTTATTTTGCATGCACGTGTCTTTCCCATTTTCAATATTTACGATCTCATTTCTCTGTTGCTTTTATACACCATGACCACATCATCAGATTAATAACAAGCGATTTGCGGTCATGATCTACTGCTGAATGCATTTCTCTTGGTGCTGTCACTTGTACTAGTTGAGTTTCCTACACTCCTTTCCACTGACTACACATACTGCTGACTATATTGAGTTAAGAATAGACAGTCGCTTTATAACCAATGGAGTATTTATCTCAACAGTATCAGTAAACGGAAGCGCAAAATGTTTTGTCATCACATATCCTAACAGTTTAAGCTTTGTGCGTGCATATAACGGTGCAACCTGTTGGATACATTTGAAGCAGTACAAATGCGTTGTTAACGCACGAGGTTACATTTTGCGGACTTTGCGCACTCTGGATGAACGATGTTGATGTAAACGGATGTCCGTGTCGTACGCGTCTTTGCTTGGAATCAGACAGGACGCGGCGTTTATAATCAGAAAAACGAAACGGAGGACTTGCGGCGCGTTTAAAAGTTTCACTTAACAATTTTAAGCTGACGCGCCTTACGCGACGCACACACAGTAGATCCGCTTGCAGTACGCGTCTTCTGTCAACGGACCTGTCATTTCCAGACCGATGGCAATTTCATTTTTATTTCAATATCAGCGATGCAATGCAAGAAGTACTGTAACGCCGTATTTCTTATAAATTCCAATGCGTAAAATGAATAATTCAATAATAAATATTTTATGAATATTCCGTCTCCACATCCTGTGTGAAATCGATGTCACGGTGTCAACTGAGGTAAAGCAAGCGCGCGAGTGATATCTAGTGATAAAGGTTATGCGGAAGTCAGTCAGCTGACAAGTCAACTGTAGTGTAGAGCCCTACTCAAACAAACCCAATCCAGGATACCGAGTTTAGGTTTCTGTGCACTTGCCAACTTGCATAGCCTACCTAGCACACTGATAAGGGTAACAAGCATGCCTTTGGGGCAGATGCCAGCTTTGAGTACAAAAACAAACCATTGTGGTGTTTATATCTTGGTCATAAAAGTGGGTTGCAAACATGTATCAGCTATTATTTGTACTTTTTTATTTGGTGTAGTGGGCAGAATTTAGTTTTATACTGTAAACTTTGAACTTTTTTGCATGTTTATTTTATTGGCAATGTTTAATGTTTTTCGTGTTGACGCCTATAAACATTTAAGTACACTGTAAAAATGGCTAGCTGTTTCAACATGACAGATATGGACTAACCCAAGTGTTGTGTTAAATTAAACAGAAAATTTCTACTTTCTAGTTAATTTTACTCAACAGATGGGTTTGTCCTTATCTGACCCAAACATGAGATACAGTACACCCTTAGGACCCCATTTATTATTAAAAATGCGCCATTCATACCATTCTCTAAAAATAAATTGCTGGGTTTTTTCAACCCAACATTAAGTAAAAAAATGCACAAACCCAACCGGTTGAAAATGTTTATATTTCACTGAAAAAATAAATAATTCATTAAATTTAAAAAAATTTTTAAGGTACATGGTTGCAATCAATTTATTTAAGCTAAATTAAAAAAAAATGTTTTGTATTTCTTTTTTTTTTTTTGTTTAAATATAGCTTAAATAAATTGATTGCGACCACTTACCTTAAAAATTTGAGTAAATTGAATGAATCATTTTTTTTCAATGCTCAGTATTTTGGATTGAAACAACCCAGCATCGGCTTACATGTTAGAAATAACCCAGCAGTTTTTAAATATACAAGTTTACATTTTAGTCCAGCTTCATTTTCTTTATGCATGTTAAGTAAATCAAATATGTTGTAACAAAGAAAGTCTAAATAAATTATTGCCAGCTTTTCTTTTCTTGTATTTTCTGTCTTTGACTTGTCACTTAAAGGGGCAGTTAACCCAAAAATGAAATTTCAGTCATCATTAGCCTCTTTCACACAGTAATTCTGGTAAATTACCATGAATTTACCAGAATGAATTTACCAGTAAATACAAAAATGTGCTGTTCACACACGCAGTGGCGTTCCGTTATTTTACCAGTAAGACATCATTCACACATCAGTATCAAAATACCGGTAAATTCGTTGAGAAAGCGGAAGTACCTGTAGCACGCGGCGAGCTCAGTGTTGTATTTGTAAACAATCCACGTCGTTCATAACCACGGTCCGTATTTTGTTGTTTTCACGTCTGTGGTAAACAGTCGCGAAGTTGCTCATGACCAAACAACATTGAATGAGACGACGTCAAACCGAAAATGCATTTTTAACAACAGTTTGCACTTTAGGCTTCACAGAGGGTGTGCTAAGGACGTCGGCAATTCGGCGGTAAGCTGTTTTAAACAACTTTGCTGAAGAAATGTGGACGTAAACTTCAGGTGTGCTTAACTTTCAAGCTGCATGTGTGTGGAAACGTTAGTAAACACTGCGGGGGTAAACGCGTCATCTGTATTAAAACGCTATGATTGGCCCGAAGCTGTCAGCACGGTCTGACGTCGTCCGTTCTAAATGCCGTTAATCCTATAATTTTCGTTCACACACAGCGCTTACCGGTAAATTACTGGTAATCTTACAACCTGTCTTACTGGTAAATTGGGAGCACTGATTTACCGGAAAGGTTCTGTTCACACATGACATGTTAACGGCAATTTACCAGTAAATTACCAGTAAAGACTGTATGTGTGAAAGGGACTATTTACTTACCTCAAATTGTTTCAAACCTATATAAATATATTTTATTTGCTTAATACACAGAAATATATTTGGACCAATCTTTGTAACCAAACAGTTTTGAATTCCAGTATTTTTTCCTACTGTGGTATTCAATGGTGCACCTGCTTTATTGATTACAAATATCTTCCTTTGCATTCAGCAGAACAAAGAAATGCATACAGGTTTGATGCAATTTGCAGGGAGTACATTTTCCAGTGAACTGTCCCTTTAATGGGTGTTGGTTTGGTCGGGTATCAAATGTTCCCTTTGAACAAGCATGACATTTGTAAAGTCTTAAAGTTCTTGGTGGACACTTTCACAGAGAGTTACAGTACGTGGGAAATCTGATCTCCTCTGAGACGCTGTACAGTACCTACAGTACAAGATGTGCTGATGGATGTCATTTATAGCATTAACCTCAAGCCACGTCTCCAATCCGGGTCAAACTCAACATCTAGCATAAAAACAAATAGTTACACCAGCTTCAAAGGAAATAATGCAACTTCTTTTTTTTGTAATGATAATGTAAGTCTGTAATGTTGCTTGTCTAAGATCGACCCAACCATGCACAACCATTGACATGAGGGTGCTTACAATGAAGAGCAACAAGCCTTTAATTATTAAACTCAATCTTGTGTTGTTGTGCATATTGGTCCTCAGCTGAATGATCATCTACAGGAGTTAACGCCATTACATACTTCACCCCTTATTAATATTTTATAACTACTGGCATGCTGACCTTAAATCAACTGCACTGGATTTCTAGCCAAAAAGACCCAAAATGTAAGCTTTACTATAGGCCCCCTCATCACAGGACGGGGAACAACATTCCCATTGCAGCTGATTTAAATGCAAGTGTCTTGATAAAGAAAGTTTTGGTCATATGCATTGTTTGCATTTCCATTAGTGTTCAGTTAAGTGCTTCAAACTTTACACAGTTATTGCTAAGGCAAGGCAGAGCATTAGTGTGCTATAGATCAAGCACAAAGTTAAATGATAGTGAGCATGACTCGATTTTCGTGCATCGTTGCTTCAAGTGTTGTATAAAAAAAAAAACAGTGTAACCCAAATGCGGCATATGTAGTGGAACAAGTTTGGATTTATTGCATTCAATGTGAGAGCTCCCAGGAAATATAAGGACATTACGTAATAAATCCCACATGCAAAGTCTAGACTTAAAGTATCCCTCGATAATCAGTACTTGGTATTCCTGTCTCTCGGATACAGTAGCTCCCCAACTTACAGACGTATAAAAACAAATCACGGCTACTTACAAGGTGCCTGGAGGCTTTTGGGAATATGTGGGATAATTGCAGATTTTGGACTAAAGGGGGAGCTACTACTTCTGTTGTATCACTGAACAAAACTCTTTTAAAGTCATTCGTTGCTACTTTGGAATAAAACAGACATAGCCAGTGACGCAATGTAAGTTGTGATGATGTCACGACTTTTTACATTATTTGCACAAATGCCTCAAAATGCCAAGCATAGAAACGATCCTGGAAGTACAAATCGGCATTGTTCCTCTATGTAAAAGGCTGAGACGAGTTGGACACTGATACACAAAAGCCTTTTGTCACTTGCCACATTTAGCCCTATGCAAATTTACTGAGCCTTGTCTTTGCAATGCTGCTCACCACAATCTAAATCCCATTTGTCAGTCATTTAAATATCGTGTACAAACAAGCAAAAAACATGCCGACATTTTGCCTTTGGTAAAGTTGGGAATTATTATTTGGAAAACAGGGCTAACACACAGATCCAAATAAAACTCAATGCCCCCATATATTTACTACTGTAAATGTTTCGAGTAAATTAAATAATATTTCCACGAATCCCTTGATTGACTCCTTCATGTCAATGTGTTTTTTCCAGTCTTGCGAAAGGAAAAGCTATTAATGTCAGCCGGCAAGCCATCAGCTGTTCGAGTAAAGCGTAACCGAGGTTTGGATTGCCGTCCGCACGCTCTCGTTTGTCGCGTCTGCGGCTCGGATTGCCAAAAGCAGACAGTGCATGCAAAGATAAATAGTTTCAGACCTCGGACCCTTCTGAAGAGTGGAAATTTACTGTCGGGCTGACTGACGCTGGGGTTATCCACTACTTTAAAGCTGTGACCAATCTGCTGATTGCTTTTAATTGTCTTAGCTTGTAGGCGGGGTCGTGGTGTCACCTCGGCTTACACTGAGCCTCGGAGAGATTTAGGCTGTGCAGTCAGAGGTATGGTGTCTGCTGAGAGAGCAACATAGACCAATCGGATTTAGCCATGAAGGAAATGTAAGTGAAAGACAGGGAGTGAATGAAGCGTGTTGCCATGTAGAGGAACTGTAGAGCCTGTGTCCCTATATTGTTATTTTTTTAATTGAATATATTTTTTTGTTCTTGTGTAGTGGGGAGAGGTGTTTGGCTCAAAGTATAATGTTGTAAAGATGGGACTTTTATCTGTTTGTAATGCCTCTTTCAAGTATTATAAACTATAATGCATTTTGTGTTGCACTATAAATCCTGTTGATAGTACAAATTATTTCTGTCCACCCGCCGGCAACAGATCATAGCGCAATTTGAATAAATTAAACCAGGTCGTTGCTAGTTGAGTTGTGTTTTCATCAGCTTGCTTGCTTTGAATTTGTGCCAACGCAGGTTGTGTCACCACAGTGTTTTGAATGGAAAGTCAAGGTCTGGATGTTGCTCTGATTATGCAACAGTGTGTTTTGAGTTGTAGCAGCTTCCTAAGTTCCAGAAATATACAGATATAACCTACCTCAAGGGGATGATCGGCATTTGTTGAACTCTTTAAACCTTTAAATGTGGCTCTTTATACTATTGTGTAACAGTCCTGTGTGAATCACCAAGTGAATGTTTTTGAAAAATACAGGTGAATCTTTGTTTTGTTAAACATACAAGTTTGATGCTTGTACAATGTTTCTAGTACTGTTATAGTACCTCATGTATATATTTTGGATGGTGGCCTTCTTCAGTTCACCTTTATTTTTAAGAAAAAAAGATAAAGAATTGTCCCTAGCTGTCATTGGGGTGCTACCCTTTGAAAGAGTTCATTTTACCTCAGGAGGTACACGTTGGTACCAAAGAGTCCATATTAGAACCTCAAAGTACATAGTGGTACCAAAGAGTGCATATTAGTACCTCAGAGGTACATTTTGGTACCAAAGAGTCAATATTAGTACATCAAAGGTAGATAGTAGTAACTCAAAGGTACATATTGGTACCAAAGAGTCCATATCAGTACCTCAAAGGTACACATTTGTACCAAAGAGTGCATATTAGTACCTCAGAGGTGCATATTGGTACCAAAGAGTCCATATCAGTACCTCAAAGGTATATAGTAGTACCAAAGAGTGTGTATTAGTATCTAAAAGGTAGATAGTATTGACTCAGAGGTACACATTGGTACCAAAGAGTGTGTATTAGTACCTGAGAGATACAAATTGGTACCAAAGAATATGTATTAGTACCTCAAAAATACACATTGGTACCAAAGAGTGCGTATTAGTACCTCAAAGGTGTATATTGGAACCAAAAAGTCCATATACCTCAAAGGAATATAGTGGTACCAAAGAGTGCGTATTAGTACCTCAGAGGTACATACTGGCACCAAAGAGTGCGTATTAGTACCTCAGCGGTACATATTGTTACTAAATAGTGCGTATTGGTACCTCAGAGGTACATATTGGAACCAAAAAGTCCATATCAGTACCTCAAAGGTACACATTGGTACCAAAGAGTGTGTATCAGTACCTCAAAGGTACACATTGGTACCAAAGAGTGTGTCTTAGTACCTCAGAGGTGCATATTGGTACCAAAGAGTCCATATCAGTACCTCAAAGGAATATAGTGGTACCAAAGAGTTCATATTAGTACCTCAAAGACAGATATTGGTACTAAAGAGTCCATATTAGTACCTCAAAGGTAGATAGTAGTGACTCAGAGGTACACATTGGTACCAAAGAGTGTGTATTAGTACCCGAGAGATACAAATTGGTGCCAAAAGAAAGCGTATTAGTACCTCAGAGGTGCATATTGATACTAAAGAGTGCGTATTAGTACCTAAGAGGTACATATTGGTACTAAACAGTGCGTATTAGTACCTCAAAGGTAAATATTGGTATCAAAGAGTGTGTATTAGTACCTCGAAGGTACATATTAGTACTAAAGAGTGTGTATTAGTACCTCAGAGGTACATATTGGTACTAAAGAGTGCGTATTAGTACCTCAGAGGTGCACATTGGTACCAAAGAGTGCGTATTAGTACCTCAAATGTGCATAATTGGTACCAAAGAGTCCATATCAGTACCTCAAAGGTACATAGTGGTACCAAAGAGTGCGTTTTAGTACCTCAAAGGTAGATATTGGTACTAAAGAGTCCATATCAGTACCTCAAAGGTACATAGTGGTACCAAAGAGTGCGTATTAGTACCTCAAAGGTACATAGTGGTACCAAAGAGTGCATATTAGTACCTCAAAGGTACATATTAGTACTAAGAGTGTGTATTAGTACCTTAAAGGTAGATAGTGGTACCAAAGAGTGTGTATTAGTACCTAAGAGGTACACATTGGTACCAAAGAGTGTGTATTAGTACCTTAAAGGTAGATAATGGTACCAAAGAGTGCGTATTAGTACCTCAAAGGTACATATACATACTAAAGAGTGTGTATTAGTACCTCAGAGGTACACATTTGTACCAAAGAGTGTGTATTAGTACCTCAAAGGTAGATAGTGGTACCAAAGAGTGCGTATTAGTAACTCAGAGGTAGAGAGTAGTGACTCAGAGATACATATTGGTGCCAAAGAGTGTGTACAGTATTAGTACCTCAGAGGTACATATTGGCACCAAATCTGTACCTAAATGCTAAATATTAGGACATTACAGTAGGGACCATTTTTTTTTTGTTTTGATAGTGAAGAAAATTGCCATACAAAACATCAATTAAAATGAATAACTCAAGACAGACAAAAGAGGTCTTCTAATGTCGTACAACTGTTGTATGGAAGACAGCTATAGATTTTATTTGGATCCCTGGCATGCAGCCACACTTGTAGGTTAATTTGTTTATGAAGTCACATATTTATTAAGGAACAGCTCTTAAAGTGACGGAAAATAAACGTGTATTTATTGGGCGTCAAATGCTCTAAGAATTTTTCACCCTCTTCCTCCGTTTCCTTGAGAGCTGGGAAAAGGCGGACTTGTGTTTGAGGAATCAGCTTCACAGTGGGTCTATAGTTTGTTCAAGGGTTGCTAAGCTGTTGGGGAGCAGAGAGCGATGTTGGAGCCGACTTTGGTATCGTACTCTCTGGGATTTCATCTCGGGGGCTCCATGGCGAGTTTGGCTCGTGCTTTGAAACACAAGACGCCAAGCCTGACATAATTACTCCATCCTTGAATAGATTCCTGACAGCGTAAACACTGTTAGTTAAAGGAACATGGGCAGGATAAACACATGGCATTTCTGGAAGCTACGTAGTTCCGGATGAATGGATCAACAAGTCTTTTTCATTGAATACCTTATAATTTGTGCGCTCGATTGAATTTGAATTGGCTTGCAGACTTAAAATCAACATGTAATAGTGGTCTCTATTTCACAGGTGGTTGGAGGGGAGGGGTTGAAACAAATTAAGAAGGATAAGTAACATCAGTCGGAAAGCAAAGGAAGTTCTCACGTTAATGATTATATTTTGTTTGGAATAACTTATCCTTAATTTATCCCTTATCCTTTGGAATATTAATCCTTTACAATAAAATCTGTTATTCGAATTTATTATTCGAATTGTTTATTTTATTTAATTTTTTTTATTTTTATTATTTATTTATTTTTTTTTTTTTTATTTTAATATTTTATTTTATTTTAGTTAGGTACACAGTATAATGATACAATTGCAAAACTTTCTTACAGCGTGCATGTTGTGTTCTGCGTGATTTCCTGTGTTAAAACCACATAAATTTAATCGTCGTAGCCATCAGATTAACCTCAGATGTAAACATTTCTCATGTATGGAAAGTTACAGTTCTCAATTCCCTATTTACAGCTACAAACTGTCTTAATGTTAGACAGTCTATTTGTTCTCTCCACTTGCAAGGCCTTTCAGTTCAATGGAGAGAGTTAAGTTAAATGTTTTTAATTAAATTCAAGTCTTTGTCTCTCTACGTTAGCATGGCCCAAAAAGAGAAACTCCAATGTCTAAAAGACTTCCACAAAGACATCCTGAAACCTTCCCCCGGAAAGAGCCCAGGCACGAGGCCGGAGGACGAAGCTGAGGGAAAACATCCCCAAAGGGAAAAATGGGCAAGCAAGCTTGACTTTCTTCTGTCAGTCGCTGGGGGCTTCGTAGGTTTGGGAAACGTTTGGCGTTTCCCGTACCTCTGCTACAAGAACGGCGGAGGTGAGCATTGTTGTGTGTGTGCCACAATTTTGTGAGTTGGTCATAAAATAAGGGACCTTAGTGCACGGCTATTCAAATCTTACCCTGGAGGGCTGGAGCACTACAGAGTTTAGGTCCAACCCTAATCAAACTTAACCACCTGCGATTGTCAAGTGATCATGAAGACCTTGATTAGCTTGCTCAAGTGTGTTTGATCAGGGATGGAGCTAAACCCTGCAGTGCTTCGGCCCTCCAGGGTAAGATTTGAATAGCCCTGCCTTAGTGAGTTATCACAAGGGCCATGACGATGTTCCCCCGATATCCAACCTGGTGCACGCCGAAAACATTAAGAACCACTGTTAAATGAACTTTTAGATTTTAACTTACATGCATGACCGTAACCACCACATAACTGCCATCCCACTCGCTTCACAACGGCAGGAAGTATGAAGAAAGTATGCAAGCAAGTAGGAAAACCTCAGAATATACAAACAAACTCCCATAAGTTAAAGCGTTAAACACTAATCTAGCAGTTAATAAGATGTAATTATTGACAGAATTAAGCAAATCTTCCCTTTGCCTAGGTGCATTTCTCATCCCATACTTCATCTTCCTGTTCGGTGGAGGCCTGCCTGTGTTTTTCCTGGAGGTGGCTTTGGGCCAGTTCACCTCTGAGGGAGGGATCACCTGCTGGGAGAAACTCTGTCCCATCTTCACAGGTGAGTGTCCTGATCGGACAAAAAAAGCAAACCAATGAAGAAATGTAGGCAGAAATGTAGGCAGTTTAATCCGTGAACGGATCGAGAGCGAAAGCACATGAATATTAATTTGTGGTAAGGACGTGGGGTGTGAGGCGTGTCAGACAATACCAGCTGGATTTGAAGATAGGCTGTGGCAAACATATAGGTTTCGAAATGTGGGCTGTCGGATAGGAAATGCGTAATTCACCTAATATCTGTGCAGCACGGTTAGGTTAAGGATTAAGACATTTTATATGATATGTTTCAGTGGTTGCTGATGTGGAAAGGGTAGACATCACATATCAGTGGCACTTATTAATTTTGACCTAAACTCAAATGTAAAATAAATGACCAAGGTCAGAAAAGCGACAATAGACTTGAATGCTTAACTGAGCAGGTTTTCAATGAGCTGAATCTGTTTGTCAAAGTATTTTGTGTGTGACTTAATAGCAAGGATATTATTAATATTAAAATATGCTATAAAGTGTGTTGATTAAAAGACCCATTGACCCACACTCCAATAACGACAGGTGAGAGATGGATGTGGTGAACTTGCATGCTTCGCTCTCATTGGTAGTCGCTCCCAAAAGTCGCTCATCATTTGCATAAAAACTTTTTAAATCTCTTCTTAACTTTGTCGCATTGATAGACACGCCCCATCCAAGGGGCAACCTTCTGGTCTATATCGTGAAGCCAACACGGAAGCGACTTAAACTACAATTCATTGATTGGCTTCAAAAGGGAATCCCCATAGACTCCCATGTTAAAATGCCCAACTTTACAGCAGAAATAAATATGTTTACAGCCTGATACAAAAAGTGTTTTTGGTCTATATAGCAAATTTTGCCTTTCATGGCAACTGTGAGGGGTGAGAATTTTTTGCACCTCATTCATTCGAATTATATTAAGCCTTAAAGTTCTGCATAATTAAGGGCATGGCCACTTGAGTGACAGGTAAACTGCTGCTAAGGTCCACCCATGTTCCGCCTCTTGCCAATTTTCAGTTATCCAGGGCTGCGTGTTCTCCAGTTTTAGACACGCACTCACGAACTTCCCTAAACACTTCCCCTGGGGGGAATCCCTGTCCACTTCCGCGCTTTGCACAGTTCAAATGATGGAGGGGGCAGTCTCCACTTTCCATGTGATCAAGGGCTTAGGGCGATCCATTTGAACCTTCTTCAAGTGTTCCAGCAGTAGTGGGCGCTTGTACAACGTAAGCAATGACGTGCACCCGAGTGAACAGGACTGAGGGAAGTTAGCGAGGGAAGGTCATAAAAAATGAACTGGAACGCAGGGCAGGAGTGACACACTGCCAAGATGGCCGCCTAGTTTGGGCTTCAAAAATTCTCAAACCTACAGGTGACGTCACTGACACTACATCCATATTTTTTACAGTCTATGGCCCCATCCGATTGCCAACAGTCACTTTCGCTGGAAGTCACCAAGCTTCCATTGAAATGAATGAGACTGTAGATTTTCCCCAAATGTATCTCTTTAATACTCTTATATAATAAAGAAAACATCAGACCTCAAAAAATATCTGAATATATTTTAACAAGAATCTACATGCAGATTACTGAATTACGCTAATCTTTGTGCAGGCGAATTACATGACAGCTTAGTCTGTTTTGCTATCCAGTCACATCAATTTTCATAGTTCAGACTCTAAATCTGATATTCATCATTTTCCTCCAGCTCTGGTCAGGTTTCTCTTGTTTAAGTATCTCTAAGAAATGTGTAATTTATTTAGCTGCTTTCATGGTCCACTGGATCAGCTGAAAGTTCATTGTACAGAGAGTAACAAAACTAGTCTTTTCTTGCTTAAAAAACCTGCTTAGACCAGCATGAATTCCAGGCTGGCTAGTGCTGGTTGGAGTTGGTCTTGCTGGTTGACGGTGATAAAGAGGGTTGACCAAGAAATTCTTGCTGTTTAAGTAAACTCTCAGAAAAAAAGGTACAAAAGTTGTCAATGGTGTTGTCAACCTTTTCAAAAAGTACATTTTGGTACCCAAAAGGTGCATATACGTACCTCAAAGGTAAATGGACCTTTTTAAAAACTTTTGTACCTTGTTTCTGAGAGTGTAGTTTCAAAGCGTCATGAAGGCATCAGCATCATATCCAGAGGCATAACATACTGTATGCATGGGTATCATCCGCTCAATGTCAGTATTTTTCTTTGTGCAGGTATCGGCTACGCATCCATTGTGATTGTTTCTCTGCTGAATGTCTACTACATTGTCATCCTGGCCTGGGGTTTGTACTACCTGTTCCAGTGCTTTCAACCAGAGCTCCCCTGGGCAAGCTGCAACAACAAATGGAACACTGAAAACTGCATTGAGGACACCCTTCGCAAGAACAAGACCCTCTGGGTCAATGCAAATGCCACTAACTTCACTTCCCCCGTCACTGAGTTCTGGGAGTAAGTACGTCATATAAATTTGTTGGGTGTACAGTTGCCATTTATTGGCTTTATTCTAGGGCTACATAATATTGCAGAGAATTTAATATGTGATACTAGCTACAATGTACGGTATGTGGTACGGTATGCTTTACATTTGTATAATCAATTAAATTGTAATAAAATATAAAAAATGAAATTATATGGCAACATAACACTGATCACCCATAACATTATGACCACCTGCCTAATATTGTGAAGGTCCCCCTTTTGCCACCAAAACAGCCCTGACCCGTCAAGGCATGGACTCCACTAGACCTTTCTATCAGAATCAGCATTACATTTTTCAGCAGTTTCAGCTACAGTAGCTTGTCTGTTGGATCAGACCACACGGGCCAGCCTTCACTCCCCACTTGCATCAATGGCATATGACCCTGTCGCCGGTTCACCGCTTTTCCTTCATTGGACAGAACTACACTTGTCCTCAAAGTTGATGTGCTAGAAGCAGGAAAAAATGGGCAAGTGTAAGGATGTGAGCGACTTTGACAAAAGGCCAAATAGTAATGGCTAGATGACTGGGTCAAAGCATCTCCAAAACTGCAGCCCTTGTGGGGTGTTCCCGGACTGCAGTGGTGAGTACCTATCAAAAGTGGTCCAAGAAAGGAAAAGTGGTGAATTGGTGACAGGGTCATGAGCGGCCAAGACTCATTAGTGCACGTGGGGAGCGAAGGCTGATTCAACACACAAGCTACTGTAGCTGAAATTGCTGAAAAAGTGAATGCTGGCCTAGTGGAGTCGGTGCCTCAATGGGTCAGGGCTGTTTTCGTGGCAAAAGAAGGACCTACACAATATTAGGCAGGTGTTCATAATGTTATGGCTGATTGGTATACATGTCTCACATTCTTTTGTATTACCCCGTTTCGACAGTCTCTGCTATCGGCATTGAACTTAAACTTGAAAAAAATGACTAGACATAACTTTTTGAAGTATTCAAATCATTCAGGTATTGCACACTGTTGCCAAATGCATATTGCAATATGCACATGTGAGATGTTCAATATTTTCAATTTGCATTGTATTGTTGGTTTGATCGTGGTCTAAGTGGTAAATCAGCATAGCCATGTGGCATCACCAAGCTCGTTGACTTGCTTGGTCAACTTTCTCTGGGTAAACAATGAGGTCTTGCTGTTAGTCAAGATCTCCACCTAGTGTCTGATTACAGGGGTTTAAATCCTTCTTCTGGAAACCCACTGTCAAAACAGATTTGAACCAGCACAGGTTCGGATTATCTGGTCTTTGATGGAAAGTGGGTGTTGAGAGTTGTAGAGGCTCCGATAATTCTTTTCTCCTTGAAGAGTTCAGAGTTTCTCACCAACAAATGTTCTGTCCACCACAGGCGAAATGTTCTCAGCATCTCTGATGGTATCGAGGATGTGGGTCATATTAAATGGGACCTGGCTCTTTGTCTTCTTGCTATGTGGGTCATCTGCTTCTTCTGTATTTGGAAAGGTGTGAAGTCCACTGGGAAGGTGAGTTCGGTTACACTTAGCATTGTCTCACTTGGGATAATTAACTGATAAACTATTAATATTGTTCTATAAGTGAAGACTTCAGAAGCAATAGCAGCTGAATGCTACCTATTGTTAAAAATTGTCTGATCAAATTTGCTAATTAACAAGAAATCATGCCAGACGCACTAAGCTGGTTTTGCATCTGAGCTCTTCAAGTCTGTACTGCGTCATTGGAGTTACCATAAAACTAGCTAAAGCGATTTGAAGAAAACATTAGCCAGTGTTTAACCTGAGTGATAGCAATGATAGCATACATCTTTCACAATAAAAACTGCACATACAGTTCTCTTCCTTGGCACACATTTCTCTTGAGCATACAGTTGTAAATCTTATCATTGCTTCTGCCAAGACACTGCCACTTTGGATTTCTTAATAGTAATGTGAGCATTAATTATTTTAAATCTTTCCCCTTCGGCTTACAGCCATTTAGATTTGTGTGAAATATTGTATTTAACCTGACTGCATTAAGGGTGGGTTATTTGTTGTAATAAATCTTTGGAATTTAAAAACCGCAACCACATTTGTAATTGTGGTATTAGCCTTGGGACTCATGCCACAAACATTAATGCAGTACAAAACTATTTACAGACACTTGGTGTTTTGACGTCCTTTCCACATTGTGGTCGATATTGAATTTATGACAAACTTGAAAACAACAAAATGTTTCAATTACAAAATCAAACTAAATTGCATGTTAGCCTTTCAAAACTATTTTGAACGAATGTTTTAAAATGCTAGTGACAAGTATGACAAGTCTTTTAAAGAGCCTATAAAACACCCCTGCATTAATTGCCAAATCACTAACTTTGCTTGCGTACTTTTATATACAGACTTTGAACTTGTGTCCTCCTGTTCTTTCTTCTTAGGTTGTTTATGTCACTGCAACATTCCCGTTTGTAATGTTAATCGTCTTATTGGTACGTGGTGTAACTCTTCCTGGGGCAGCCGAGGGCATCAAATTCTATCTGTACCCGAATGTGACTCGCCTGGGAGATCCAGAGGTAAGATCTCATGGGTACTGGCATATATTTTTTCAGAGGACTTTCTAATTAAGTGCAGGATTTAACCCCAATGGAGCAGTTTGCCGGACAAGGCTTACAGTATAGTAGTCCCAGACTAAAATGCATGAGCTTAAAATATATCAGGGTCACTGTTTTGCCTCTCAATATGCATACCAGTATTATTTCTTTCTAAGGTATGTTATGCAAAAATGACTTAAATGACCTAATATAACTAAGGCCTAGTTCTGGATTAACCTGAACCCTGTCTGGAAAACTGCCCCAATATGTACGAAACAGTTGACATGAATAAAATACTTGACAGCCTCAGTTAAAATCCAAACATGTCATAAAGTAGTAACAATTTATATTACTTCTTGATAGTGTATACAGATCTGAAGGACCTGCAAGAGTCAGAATGCACACAAATATTTGAGTTTGTCTCGCCAGTTAATCAACAAAACAACTTTGAATTAGCTAGAGTCTCCATTCATGTTGTCCATCAACAAGTGGTTTGTTGTCTCGTGTCTAGGTTTGGATTGATGCGGGGACGCAGATTTTTTTCTCCTACGCCATCTGTCTTGGTGCAATGACGTCACTGGGAAGCTACAACAAGTACAAATACAATTGCTACAGGTGGGTTTCATTGTCCCGGGGGGAGGGAGGTAGGCTTAGTCCAGTGAACAGGCAAAATGGGAACGTAGGGTTCCTCTGTGTTAATTAACAAACTCCATGACATATGTGTGATATAGGGACTGTTTGCTGCTTGGAGGCCTGAACAGCGCTACCAGTTTTGTGTCTGGCTTCGCAATATTTTCCGTCCTGGGCTTCATGGCACAAGAACAAGGGGTGGACATAGCCGATGTGGCAGAGTCAGGTACGAGGGTCAAGCAGCAGTGATGGTGGGCACTGCTGCTGCAAATATCATCAAAAGAGTGTAATCCTGTAGTTAAAAACCATCGGCAACAAAAACAAGTCGGGAGTAATGAAACGTCCAGGACTCGAAATTAGTTTTTTCGAAACCACTGATGTTCAGCAGCTAAGAATTAAATTTCGCCTTTTGGTCAGAAACGGAAATTTCTTGGATTCGTTCTTGGAGCCACTGGGAAAATTAAGCCCAAGTCAACTAATGCAAGACTTCAACTGTGGAATAACACAACTTTACGTTTAGAATTAAGTGCTGTTGAAGCTGGTTTCCATAGGCTGAGCCAAATCGAGGAGCATCTTGTGCCAACATCATGATAAAGGCAAATTACAGATCTGAACTCATCTGAATCCTGATCTGTTTCCAACATGCCTTTTGGAGATTTTGGCTTTAATTTGGCAATTCGGTGCCAAGTCGGTTCCTTCTTCTACCATGATAACTATGTTAAATAATTCTCAAGATGGCTCTTCTGATTTTAAGGTGTAGAGTTGTTTTATGTTCTCTTGTGGTACACGGTTATGTTCAGTAGCAAGCAGAGTTGCTTGATTTCAAAGGTGTAGTTGTCGATACTGTTCGTACTTTGGCTATCCTCAGTGGAGACTCTGTTTCAAGTATGTCTGGCTCAAATGAAGTGCACACAACATACATCTTTATCACTATGTTTATACACCCAAATCTAAGCTGTACTTGAACTTCCTTGCAGATCAGCACAATTGTGTTTGCACACAGCTTTTACAGGGAATTCTGAACAGGCATCCTTTGTATGATTCGAATGGATTCATTTCCAAATATAAGTTAAAAGAAGCTTGTTGGAAAGAGGAATATCTCATTCTGGAGTTGTAGGGAGGGAAGTTGTGGATGCAGAAACCTGACTCTGCGGAAAACGCGTTTTATTGTAATTGAACATTGATGCTGTGCTACATCAAGCTTTGTATTGTTCTTTGGATACTTTTTATCATTTGAAGAGTTCAGATGCAAAAGGCGCTAAATGCCATCTGTGTCAAAACTGAGATGATGGTTGTACCAAAATGCTCTCGACACGTACTATACGTTCATCAAAGATTTTCATGTCAAATCCACTTAATCCCGTGCCATTCAGAAATACCGCATTTTTAAGGCAGAATCTATTAAGAGTCTGATTTTTATCATGCTAATTGACAAGAAATCATGCCAAACCCACTTAGCAGGTTTTGCATCTGTACTCTTCATACGTATATACATTGTGCTGTTTGTGTGTTATATCCTTTTTGAATTCCACAATTCCATCTTGCAGTAATGTAAGCAAGAGAAGGTGCTTGTATTGTGTTCTAGATATTGAAAAGTCAGAACAGCTAACATCACGAGGCTAGTTTTTCAATAGAATGCGATGAAACAGTCTTTGGACCTACGATGAGCTATCGCAGAAATTTTGCCTGGCTTGTTCGCTTTGTCATGTAGATAGTTGCTCCATTTTTCTTTCATGTCTCCTTTTGGTCTGTGCCGACGACAGAAGCGCACCACAGAGGCATAGATCAAAGTGTGCAAATGGCTAGCCTTGCTAATCGTACATTCCCCCCTGTTCTCTACCCAACAGGTCCTGGCTTAGCCTTCATTGCCTACCCTAAAGCTGTGACCATGATGCCACTGCCTACTTTTTGGGCTGTTCTTTTCTTCATCATGCTTCTGCTGTTGGGCCTCGACAGTCAGGTGAGTGTCTAAAGAAAAACTGCTATGCTAAGCAGATGGAGTGCCCCTAATTTATACAATGGTAATTCTATATAAGTCATTTTATTCTTTGAATCTGTACAAACCCCATGACCTTTAAGTCATTTTACATGATTATCTAGCATATTTAGCATTTGGTTCTTAGTTTTTTGGTGAAATATGTGAGCAACCATTTTTAAAACAGTATAGTCTATAGCAGGGATGGACAACTTCGGTCCTGGATGGCCACTGTCCTACATTTGGTTTTTAGTTTTTGGTGAAATATGTGAGTAACCATTTTTAAAACAGCATAGTCTATAACAGGGATGGACAACTTCGGTCCTGGATGGCCACTGTCCTACATTTGGTTTTTTAGTTTTTGGTGAAATATGTGAGCAACCATTTTTAAAACAGCATAGTCTATAGCAGGGATGGGGCAACTTCAGTCCTGGATGGCCACTGTCCTACATTTGGTTTTTAGTTTTTGGTGTAATATGTGAGCAACCATTTTTAAAACAGTATAGTCTATAGCAGGGATGGACAACTTCGGTCCTGGATAGCCACTGTCCTACATTTGGTTTTTAGTTTTTGGTGAAATATGTGAGCAACCATTTTTAAACAGCATAGTCTATAGCAGGGATGGGGCAACTTCGGTCCTGGATGGCCACTGTCCTACATTTGGTTTTTAGTTTTTGGTGAAATATGTGAGCAACCATTTTTAAAACAGTATAGTCTATAGCAGGGATGGGCAACTTCGGTCCTGGAGGGCCACTGTCCTACATTTGGTTTTTAGTTTTTGGTGAAATATGTGAGCAACCATTTTTAAAACAGTATAGTCTATAGCAGGGATGGGCAACTTCGGTCCTGGAGGGCCACTGTCCTACAGAGTTTAGCTTCAACCCTAATGAAACACACCTGAACAAGCTAATCGAGGTCTTCAGGATTACTAAAAAGTTACAGGCAGGTGATTTTTTCAGGGTTGGAGCTAAACTCTGTAGGACAGTGGCCCTCCAGGACCGTAGTTGCCCATCCCTGGTCTATAGTAACAGTAAGAAAAAACATTGGCAGTTGGAGTCCTGTACTATCACATTTCTCATGCCCAGTGAAATCAAACACTGTGCTAAATCTGGCTCCACAAACGTTGAGGGAGTCCACCGTACCACAGCGTGGTGCTTTACAATAATATGTTTATCTAAATACATTACAGTACTGTATGATCTCTTTACACCTCAGTTCATTTCACAACTAGGTAAACCATGATTTGTTACTTGCTATTGCTGGTCATTGTCAGGGGGTTCGGAGGGAGGTGACATTCTGATCTTGAAGAGCAATTGCAAAGATTAATATTTTTGGCCTGTCGTCTCTGACTCAGTTTTTTTTTCTTCTCCCAGTTTGTTGAAGTGGAAGGGCAGATCACATCCTTGGTGGATCTGTATCCATCCTTCCTACGGAAGGGTTATCGGCGTGAAATTTTCATTGCTATTATCTGCTTTGTGAGCTTCCTGTTGGGATTAACCATGGTTACCAAAGTAAGTGCAATAGTTAAACACTTTGCATTCATAACCGGAAGTGGACAGCGAATTATTTCCACCTTTAGTCATAACCATACTAATTCTAGTCTCTACCACTTATCAACGCACTAGCTAGCATATCCTGGCTAAATGGAGAGTGTACTGTATCCAATACCGCTTAGTTAATGCCGCCACCATATGTTTTCCTTTTGAGATTTTAGCAACATTGTTATTTGATCTTGTATGGCCAGATCAACAGCCTCAGCTCTCTCCCATAAGCAAAAGCTTTCCACTCCCAGTACCTTATCTCCCCAACTTCCATGTCTTTTTATGGATGTCCTGATCTGCTTACAACAGTGACAATTCCACAGAGGAATCTCATTGCTATACTAGGAGTCAAGTCCTGGTCTGACAATGCACCTAAGATTCCTCTGGCCCTTGTCAATGATTGCTAAGCCCACGTAGCTGCGATAAACCAGGAATGCTATTTTGTGGTTCGAGACACACGGCGTCCCTATTTTCCGTGACACAGTCTCCCCTGAACGCATTGTGCAAGAAACAATTTTGGCAAAGAAAGAAAGGCAACTGTTGATCACATCAGACCTATTGTCCTGTCAGTCTTTTTATAGTATTAGCTTGTACAATATTGCATTGACTTTTATTGTTTTCTTTTTTTCCAGGGTGGCATGTATGTGTTTCAACTCTTTGACTACTATGCAGCCAGTGGCGTGTGCCTTTTATGGGTTGCATTCTTTGAATGTATTGCCGTAGCTTGGGTTTACGGTAAGCACAACAACAAGTGCACAGAAAATGTCAAGTTTATGGGGTGGGACAGGGATTAGCTGAAACCAGGACTAGGCCTTAGTTTAATTAGGCTAGTTTTAACAAACATGCCTTAGTAAAAACATTTATTTGTGTGCATTTTGAGGCAAAACAGACTACTGATGTATTTCAAGATATGTCAGTGCAAGTTTGTAGTAGTGCAGTAGTTTGGACAACTCTTACATTTATTTTAGTTTAGGAGTAGTCTAATTCCTGTCCGGGAAACCGCCCCTATATGTTTATTATTACATACTAGTGTACTTTCTATGAACATGGACATGTTAGGGGCCTATTGTATTATTTATAGCGATACAAATTTACAATCTAAGAGGTTCTTTGAAGGAAAAAAACTACTGTATGAATGTTAAATTATTACGTAACCTAAGATTAGCATAGAATGAAAAGTAGCTGATTTTCACGTTAACAAAGGACCAGGCCAAACAAACATACACAAAATGGTTTCAGTCAGCCCTCCAAACAGCATCCGACATGTAAAATTATGTAACAATAGGGCTACACAAGTATTCGGAATTACAAATAATTACATAATCGCCAAAAACCTCAATTATAGCTGTCCATTTGTGCTCATTTCTGTGAAAGATTTTAAAACTGAGTTGATGTGTCCTTTAGCCATTCTTACTCCCATAATTATTTGTTATTTACATTATATGATTTAGTTTTAAATGTTTCGAATTTACCATGCAGCTGCTTCACAGAAAGTTATAAAACATTTCAAAACTTCAATGTAAAATCTATTATAATCACAACTATAATAAAAAGGTGAATAATCTGCAATTATGATTTTTGTCATAACCGTGCAGCCCTATGTAAAATATTCAATTAAAATAAAGCAAATAATCGAATTTTTATTTAAATTTTTCATGTTAGCTACATTTGTCAAGCTCAACCATTTTATCCTGCTAGTTATCAAAAACAGTCCAACAAATATTTATCTTTTATTTAAATTGATCAAGAACTATAAAAAGAAAAAAATATATATACGTTAGATCTGCAACATTGTAATTTACCAACTCATTTGTGTGAGGATTTAAATGTTTGCTTAATGGTAAACGTTAAGCACTTCTATTCATTGAATTGCTAAATAGCAAATATTTAATGTACTTTTTGCATTGAGCTATAACCGTGTTCAGATAACAAATACAGAAGGTCTTTGTTCCCTACTGTCACGACCTTGATTTAAAAATCTAAATGAGCCGTAAATAGGTGGGTATAACCTGCATGCAGGTACAGTAGATTTAGTTTATACAATGACTTTCTTTATGATGTGGAACTGGGTACACAATACAAACAAATTTTGTAGACAGTACAATCTAGCACGTCACATGAGAAAAGGTTTAGTATATTTCACCTTTAATGCCACACCCATTGATATTGCTCAAATTTATTTTTTTACCTTTTCCTAAGGTCCAGTCCAGCAAGTTATGTTTCACTGCATATCTTTGATTCATATTTACACTTAATTTATTACACTAAATTTAAATAATCCCAGAGATAGTAAAGTAGTTTTTACTTACTACTCAAATACAAACTTTAACTCAACTTCTTAAATCATTCCCCGCCAGCCATTTTTTGAAAAGTTGCCCGCCAGCATCCTATCCATATTTTTTCTCTGCATATAAACTCTTAAATATGGGTATTTTTTTTAAGCAAAAGCTGAAATAATTGCATTTTTGTGAAGGAATTTTGTTCGGGATAAGATTCAGAATGATTATCAAAACATACACAGAGTTTAAAATTAGTAAATTTAGTAAATAACATTTTGGCTTCATTTTGTTCATAAATTGGGTAAGTGGATAATGCGGTATTGCAGATTAACATAAAAATTTAATAGGAACACGTTTTTTATGCAAATGTTTTCTCTTAGTTGACGAGATAACTCGTCAATGGCAGGGAATGAGTTAATTCGATGCATAATATTGCTTTCTAATATTATGTATAATATTTTTAATTTATATTATGCTTAATATTATTACTAGTTTATACCATACATATGTTTAATACTAAAGTACTTTAAATATTTGAGTAGGCCTACTACTGAAATGTAGTGGTATAAAAAGTATGATACTATGCTTCAAAATGTAGTGAAGTAAAAACGCAGACTGATAAAGTACATATTCTTGAAAAATTTACTTGATTGAAGTAAAAAATCCGAACTGCTTTACACATTTAAACAATTTTGTAAACTTAAAAATTGCCCCCATCATTTTCTCCAAATGTTCTGCTAATTTCGTTGCACTGACAGTAAAATCTTGCAAAAATAAAATCATTGTATTATCATCATTTGAAATACTTATTAATACTTATTGTGTGCTTATATAATACATTTTAGATTTACCTGACACTTAACATCAAATAACAGTAGGAACTTTGGTTTGATCTGATGCTTTTCCGAACTGGGAGAGAATAAGCTGCTTAATGCCAATAATCATACAATAGTTTTTTTTTTACCAAAGCCAGCCAACCATCAACATAAAAACATCTGATAAACATCATGGGGTGGTTTCCCAGACAGAGATTAGACTAGTCCTAGACTAAAATAAATGTAAGAGCTGTCCAAACTTGCACTGCCATATCTTAAAATACATTAGTAGGGGAGAGCGGTTGCGAAAGTACCATTTTCAGAAAAACTTAAATTATAAAGATAATGTTATAGACAGAGATATATTTTTGCCGTGGTCAATAACTCACAAGTGTGGTCTATCAATACCAGTATAATTTCACTTTAAACATAAATAGTGAATTGTTACTTTCGACCCCACCTGCAGGGACGAAAGTAACACAATAAAACAAGATAGATTTTTGTGTTACACGTGTTTTTATTAAATATACATGACTATGACTTCGTTAATATGTAACTGCAAACATATTTTGTCATTTATCTTTGCAAAAACTTGAATTGTTGCGAATAAAAATATTTTTAAACAGTATGAACACTATAAAATAAAATGTAATCAAATAAAAATATTATACATTTTCAACATCATGCAACAGTATTAGCAGCGGTGTTACTTTCAACCTGACAGGAACTCCTGACATTTAATCCCGATGTACTTTTATTTTGAAAAACTCAAAGTGTTAGAGCACTAAATAACCTGTAGATTGATCAGTATTTTAACACATGAAATCAGAAACACAACGTCTTATAAGAACAAAATTTTCGCTTTAGGAATTTACTATAATACAGCTTTCTGGACCTACACGCGCAAAGCGGTGAGGAAATATTGCGATGTTTGTCAGGTCTGTCAAGGGTTTGTGTGCGTAAGATGCTGTCGTAGTTTGGGATGCAAATGTTATCAGAGCTCGGAGAAAATCGCTTTGTTAGTTTTGTCCCGCGTTACTTTTGCCCCTGTTCTCCCCTACCCTTTGCTTTGCCTCAAAATGTAAACTAGTTTCCTAATTAAACTAAGGCCTAATCCCGGTTTAAGCTAATCCCTGTCTGGGAAACCACCCCAAAATGAGTCCATGTGCTGTGTATGTTTATGTAAAAGTGCCTTTAAACACTTTTAAGCCAGAGACAGTAACATAGCTGCCCTCCTCACAGGCGCGGATAATTTCTATGATGCGATTGAAGAGATGATTGGTTACAGACCAAATCCCTGGATGAAGTGGAGTTGGACTGTGGTCACACCTTTTCTGTGTGTGGTAAGTCTCCTAAAGAGGTATAAATAAAAGCTATAGTACATTAAATTACTCCAACCTTTACAATATGTCATTACACTACATTGGAGATCCTATCAAATTCATTTGAGGGAGTGTGAATTACTCCCATCCCCCAAAAGCCGCTTTTCCGATTTGGATTTGCTGCAAAAATCCGACTCCCATCACGTTGTTAGAGAAGACTAAACACAAGAAGACTTTTGGAAATCTTTCCCTATGTATACCCATTTTTGTGCCACAGATAAATCTATTTAGAAAGTTGCCGGACTCCAAGTATAAACTTAAGCATGAAGATATTTCTGTAGTTTGCTCATCTTTTATAAGATTTAGATACATTAATGTTGTTTGTGTATTGTGCTGAAACCTCTGGATCAGTGGTCTCCAACATGGTGCCCATGGGTTGCCCGCACAGAGTCTGTGAGGTGCCCGCCAAAGCACAGTCTATTCTCAATTGTAACATTTATTTATTACATATTTTTATATTCGTTTGGCATCTTTTATGTATGTAAAGCATATCAACAAGTAAAATAAATAAAAAAAAGTTTTGAGTAGATAAATAGGTTGGAGACCCCTGCTCTGGATTAAGGTACACATTTGTGACCTCTAGTCTGTTTTATGCCCCAGGGATGTTTTGTCTTCTCATTGGTCAAGTATACGCCCCTGAGGTACAACAAAATGTACGAGTACCCTGATTGGTCCATTGGAGTTGGCTGGAGCCTCGCGCTCGCTTCCATGATCTGCATACCAATGGTGGTCGTGATCAAAATTATTCAGTCAGACGGACCTCTCATTGAAGTGAGTTAATGGCTGTTTATTTACAGTAAATTCAAGCTGATGACTGAGCTTATAACAACAATATGCATTTTCCTCCAGAGGATCAAAGCTGTTGCAGCACCCGTGCGTGGAGGGGCGAGTTCTTGCCCCAAAGACCACCGACCCAAAAACAACGAGCTGGTGCAGCCTTTGGATCCCAACTGGAATGGAAGCTTGACGAAGCCCCCCACACACACCGTCGTAGAAACTATGATGTGAACGCTCTCTGTGAGAGGATATAACATGACCTGCTTTTCCATGATATATATATATATATACAGTATATATATGTATACATATATTATAAAGTATATAATCTGTACTTTTTAACATAGTCGTAGGACCAGGTTTACATTGCTACGCATCTGCACTAGTTTTTGTTTTTGTTTTTTTACAAAGTAAGAGAATTTTTCCTGTCTGTATTTTTAAGATTTTTATCATAATACTATTATATTAATATTATTGTCGCTGTTATTAGAGAGAGAACCGATCACGTACAACAGTATCCGTAAAGTAGAACCACAACTGTTCTATTTTTGTATCTTGTACATATTTGAATTAGTTGAATTGTGGGAAATAACACAAAAGGGCTTCGTAAACCGGTGAACGCAAGTAAACATAAATGGTTTTATTGGTGTACACAGCAAAAAAAAAAAATTATATCCTCCCTTGTAAAATGTTCAATATCGGGGAGATTTCTTCAAATAGTAATGTTAGTTTTCACGTGTCACTGTAGATCTTTAATGTTAAGAAGCTAAGTGTGTCCCGACAAACTGTTTAAACTTGAGATTGTACTAACACAAAGGACACTAAGTTTTGGTGCACTTTTAAAGTACATAAAGTCTAACCGTTTTGGATGCGTTTGTTTCCGAAGTCACTCACATGTGAGGTCGGAAATGCACGTCACACTAATTCTAGGCAACGTCTCTATCCCCATAACACTTTCATGAGATGTTTAGCATTCAGGATTAGTAGATACTATAGGAGATGAGAGCTTGCCTGCTATTGCAACTACCATTCGGATCCCAGCATTGATGTGAAGGAAATTTCCCACTAAGCAATTTTGCGTTTAATGGCCGTCCAAACACAGCATAAACGTCTAGGCTAAAACAAAGCAAAATTCTAACCATAGCCTAAAAATAAATGACATGCAATAAATAAATAAATGAAAACAAACACCTTGTAATCACTGATAACTTTGCCAATCCAAGTTTATTTGGACTAGAAGTGGATTACTCATAGCTGTACTAAATCGGGTCTTTGGTAACCAAGAAATGACGGCTACTGCTCGCTGGGATGGCCCTGATTTACTAAAAGTTTGCATGCAAAATCATGTGGTTAATTACCGAAAATACGTTAAAGGTGGTGGTGGAGGTGGTACCTTCTGTATGCCACATTTTCCATACCCGTCCCGCACATACTGGGAATTGAGAAATGCACGTACACTGTTAAAATTAAAAGTCGGATCAACTTAAAAAAAAAATGATTTCAATAAGGAACATCTAAAATATATATTTTTTCAATTTAAACATTTTCAACTTAAATTTTCACTTTTTTAGGTGTTACCAACTCAAATCATTTTTAAAAGTTTACACCTTAACGTGATAGAATGTACGTTAATAAAACATAATTTTTTACGTTTTACGAATTGAAGTAAGTTTTTTTAACACTAAAACTCCCACCCCAGGGGTCGTTGGATACCTAAATCCGCCAGCGGTAAAATTCACCCATATACATAAATACTGTGTATTATACCACTGTATTCACAAAGTAATGTGTAAAGTCATGAACTTATTATTTTTAGTCATCAACTATGTTTTGGTCCTGTTGTCTTATCACTATATCAGCTAGACTTATCACTTTTTTTTAACGGTGAATATAGGCTAAATTGCGATGTTAATGAGAGTAAGAAGGAAATAAATAGATATTTGGGTGACGTAGTTATAATAACATGTCATTACACACATATTTAAATACTAAAATACCCTAAAATAGACAATAGAGAGCAATAATAATTCACAAATTTAAGCACACAGTTTTACCTGTTTAATTATTAATTTTTTTAGTTATACTATTTATAATTTGAGTAAGACAACAATAATATAGATTATTAAATATAGCAGTGCAAAAATTACAAAGCGAATATAGGCGTATTAGGTAAATTTGACTCGGCTAGTGATTATAGGTGCAATATAAATGCCGCGATTTTAATCTGGTTTTATGTAAACAATTTTAAACAACATGAGATTGTAAATAATACAATTTTGGTACACTGTAAAAAATTGCGGTTAAAAAACGGCCAGATTCTACAAGAAAATGCTGTTTTTCAACAAAACAGTAAATTACTGTAGAAATTTACATCTTTGCATCGTTAACTCAAGGCCACCGGTTTCCAAAAATGAAATGATTTAGGTTCAATGGTATTAATACGGTAACTCACCGTAAAATATAGTGGAGTTGTTAATTTACGATAGTAGATTTGTAAATTAACAGTAAATTGCTGTCAACTTAGCTGCCAGTAGTTTACCGTTATACTACGGCATATTTTTTACAGTGTAAAAGTCAATGATTGGGAGACTTTATTGAAAATCTGTTATATACATTTAAATAACAGCCATGGATAAATTTTACTCTAGTGTTAAGTAGAGCAGCTTTCACTTTTTTCAGTGTACAATGTGTTAGATTGCAATAAAATTGTTTTGGGGGGTCTTAGTATATCAGGGTCATAATGTAGCTAAGCTATACAAAAGTACATTATCATTAGTCACCCTTTCACCTTTGTTAAAAATGCACACATTTTTATTTTGGGGATGTTGGAAGGTGAAAGTTGCCTCATTTTTAAAACCACGTAGATTCAGGGGAAGTAGATTTTGTTTCGTGTATCAACTCTAAGCAGTTTTTATTTCCAATCACATTTGCCTTTTGTATTAGAAGTCACTGTATTTGACTGTTATGTTCAATAATCACCAATAGATCTCATCTACAACTGTTAATCAAAAAAAGCTTGCTATGAATTATTATGTGCAATACTTTGTAGAACAATAAGCGTTGTTCCTTTCTTCACCCGTCTTGCAAAAAGTTGGTACTACTTGGAAGTGTGGAGTTTTGTATACCTTAAGGTTTATGCTAGAAATGATGAAAAGGGGCCAATATAAGCTACCGTTCACGGTATGCTTAACTAACACCAAAAAAACTCAATGCAGTTCTACTCACTGTGATTTATATTTTTTCAATTTTAAGTATAAAAAATGATGCGTAAATATAAGCATTACTGCCAATATATGGATTCAATTTATTATTTTTCTGACTTGGCCAAGTTGAACTCAAACTGCAGCCAATTGAAAAGGGAGATGGTACCGTTTGGAGTGTAAAAGAAAAAAAAAACAATTGTAAATGTTGAAAGAGGCACAATTTCTTAGCAATATAGAAATTAATGTCCAGTCTCAGGGTGCGTTCTTATGAACTCATCTTTGTTTTATTTGAAAGAGTCTTGATTTATTTCCCACTATTGTATGTGTCTTTAAACCCTTCCATTTTTAAGAACAGTTGGAGGACAGTGTTTGTAAATTAAAGAGAAAACCTTTATAAATATAATATGATTAGAAATGTTTTATTTTTTTATTTTTGAGGATATATGTAATTAAGTGAGTGTATCAATACAAATTTACAGTACCCGAAACGAGAAAAAAAAAAGAAAAAAACTTTATATATCTTAATAAACATTTATCTTTCAAAAACCCTTCTGAGTTTGGTGATCATTCAATGACTTCTATGCAATTTTTCTTCTACAAAGCAGGTTATTTGAACTTACACACTGCAAAAAAAATATTTTCAAGAAAAAAATTCTTAGTATTTTTGTCTTGTTTTCAGTAAAAATATCTAAAAATTCTTAAATTAAGATGCTTTTTCTTAATGAGCAAAACAACCCAAGAAAATAAGTCTAGTTTATTTATCAAATTTAGGTGATTTTGTGCATAAAACAAGCAAAAAAAAAAAAATCTGTCAATGGGGTAAGCAAAAAATCTTGAAAATTTTTCTTAAACACTGAATTCAAGAAAAAAATTCAAGAAAAATTTGCTTTCCCCATTGGCAGATTTTTTTTGCTTTTTTATCACTTAAATGTGATATTTTTGGTCTAAAAACTAGACTTATTTTCTTGGGTCGTTTTGCTCATCAAGAAAAAGCATCTTAATTTAAGAATTTATAGATATTTTTACAGAAAACAAGACAAAAATACTACGTTTTTTTCTTGAAAATCATTTTTTGCAGCGCAGGATAGGTCCTTGAGTTTTTCTAAGAAGTTAAATCATGGAGTTTTGCAATCAGCCAGACTTAAAGGTGCAGTGTGTAAATTTTAGCGAAGTCTAGTGGTGAGGTTGCGAATTGCAACCAATGGCTCAGTCCACTGCTCTTTCCTCGCTTTTGAAACGCATAGAGAAGCTACGGTAGCCACCACCAGACAAACATGTCATCTTGGGAGACAAATTAGTAAAAAAGTTTGTCCGTTAAGGGCTTCTGTAGAAACATGGCAGCACAAAATGGCGACTTCCATGTAAATGGACCCTCTGTGTATGTAGATAAAAAACATCTCATTCTAAGGTAATAAAAACATAACGGTTCATTGTTAAAAGGTCTTTATACACCCATGATAATATAATTTTGTATATTATTTGGCATTTCTGTCAAGAGATCCTTTTAAAAATTACGCACTGCACCTTTAACAGTAAAAATGTAAGGATTTTTATTACAGTTATATCTGGAAAAGGTCTGTTCAAAACAGGCAGTTAAATTACAATGTAATAAAAATGACACAACAAATCATATAATGGGATTCATTCTTATAGAGCACCTATTACATTCCTAAAAACAACGTTATTTTGTGTATTCGGTGTAAAACAATGTGTTTGCATTATTTATGGTTAAAAAAACACATTATTTCCACATAGTGTACATTTCTGTTGCTCATCTATGCAAAATTAACGCGTTATGCAGCAGGCAAAGCGCATCGTTCTGAAAGGTGTCCTCCGATTGGCCAGCTTACAAGTACGTTGTGATTGGCCTGAATACCTCTGACGTCAGCCAGAACTTAAGTGGTAAAGTTGATCAACTTGTTCATCTGCATCAGATTCGGCTCATATTGATATTGTAGGGTAGGTAAGACCATATTACAATATTGCATCGTGAGCTAATCTTCAAAACACAGTAAGGAGCGTCACATAAGGTTAAGTTTGAGTTCATCCCTCTAGACCAGTGGTTCTCAAACTGGGGTCCGGGGCCCCTAGGGGGGCCGCGAGATGGTGCCAGGGGGGGCCCAGTTTTATGACATTTTAAAAAAACATTAATTTATCATGAATTCTGTGTAATTAAACCTAAAAAATAATAAGCCAACTAACCAACAGCACTACTAGGTATAATTTAATATGTTTTGTTTAATTAAAGCATTACATTTTAGAACTGTTTTTGTCATAAATTTTCTTTTGGGGGGCCGCGAAAGAATGCACTGTACACAAGGGGGGCCGCACACTGAGAACCACTGCTCTAGACATTGAAGATTATCAGTGAACTTAAATTTAAATCTGTTCACACAAGACTTTTCTTTACCTGCTGTGTGTTTAGCTTGGCTTGGCGGTCTTAAATTCAAAGTGTAATCTCCCTCCACATAAATACTTCATTGTTGGCTGCTCATAATAAAAATAAATGCAACGGATGAATGGAAAGAAACTCCATTCATGATACTTTAGGGCCAGCTTGTTCTTAACAGATCATCAGAAATTAGCTCAAGACACAACAACGGATCCCTTTAGGCTTTTTAGATGATATCAGTTGAATACGTTTTCATCTCATGACTCTGATCATTGCCCTAGAAAATGTCTTGTTTTCATCTGTTACAGGATTAGTATTCTGTGACAATCCTGTTAAAATGCACGTCAACACCCACAAAACTCCCTCCCAAACTCGATGACGCACTCGACAAACTATATTTGGTAAAAATGTGTCCGAAAGCAAGAAGCAAATATTATCTCTTATATTTTTGCAGACAACCCATACATGCTGTTTCATGTACATTTTTGTGATTACTGAATTGTATACTGTGGAAGTATATACTGTAGGCCTACAGATTGTATATTTACACAACACGATTTAGTAATCAATTTAAGTTAGAAAGTCTTTATACATGATGCTGTATAGAAGCTCACAGATTTAATGGATGTGGCTTAAAGAGGTAACCATAGCAATGGCTTGAGTGCTTTCTGTTGGGTCCAGTATCAGATACAGACAAATGATGCATACAAAACTTTTTTTCTTAAAAAATAAATGGTATGTTGTCTAAACCAATATTTGGGTCAAATATGGGCAAACCCAACAGCAGGGGTTGTTTCAACCCAAATGCTGGGTTCATTCAACAAAACAGTTGGTTGTGTCCATTTTTGACCCATTATTTTTTTGTGTTAAAACTATTATAAATAAGGATCAAATCTTGAATGTTTAAAAACAAAACTGTGCTTTTTTGTGTCATACAGCTCAATTCAGATTTTAAAATAGCCCTGGTGTTGAAAAGCATCATAAGAGAGGTACATTATAAATAATTTCCAATGTAAAATGTTTTGGCAACCCCTCCAGCAGAACGAAGCAATCAGATCATTCATTGAAAGTAAGGGCCTATTGTTGAGTTAGATCCTAAAGGACACACTGTAATAACAGAAGCTACCTCTGCACTACTTGGACATCATGCAAGGAAACACTAATGTAAAATTGAACATCTGCAGTATATGACAAGATGTGCTATTAAAAGTCTTTAGTTACTATGCCTAATTTACTAAGCTTAGAAACTAAAAAACATGACATTGGAATGCTATGAGCAATCTAGGGTTAGACCAGTGGTTCTCAAACTTCTTGGTGTGCGTCCCCCCCCCACACACCCGCTGGGTAGGATGCATCTCTGCGAACCCCCCTCCAAAAAAAATCATGACATAAAACAATCTCAAACTTAGAATTTGAATTACACAAAACAGCTACTGATGCATTGCAGTGCTGGTGGTTAGTGGACTTACTTACTGAGGTTTCATTACACAGAATTTATGATTAATGAATTTTTATAAAATGTTATAAAACCCAGTTTGAAAACCACTGGGTTAGATGCTTTGTAAGGACACGGTGTTGATCCAACATATTGTGATCCCATTAGATGTAACTGGGTCATTGCTACATGGGTCTATGTTTAGCAACCTTAAAAGCCCTGATAATTTTAAATATTTGACTTTCAATTCAAGGCTAAAGACCTTTGTGCATACACATTTTGTTTCAAATGTGTCAATTTTTAAGGTCTTCAACCCATTTACAATAGGGCTGTCAGATGATTAATCGCGATTAATCGTATTCAATATATATATATGTGTATAATGTATATATAATGTATATTTATATATTTATATTATATACAAATATAAAATGTTTTCTTAAATCTATACATGTATGTGTGTATTTATATTAACATAATAATTACACACAATACAAACATAATATATTATGCAAACTCAAACATTTATTTTGTATGCAATTAATCGCAATTAATCTTTTGACAGCCCTAATTTATAACTAATTTTGTTCTCCTAATGTTTAATGAAGGTCCAGTGGGTCAATTTGTAAGAACATACTGCAAAACATGATTTTCAAGAAATAAAAACTTAGTGTTTTTGTCTTGTTTTCAGTAAAAATATCAAACAATTATTAAACAAAGATGCTTTTCCTTGATGAGCAAAACGACCCAAAAATCTGCAAATTTTTCTTGAATTTACTGTTTATTAAAATGTTCAAGATTTTTTTGCTTACCCCATTGGCAGTTATTTATTTTTTGCTTGTTTTATGCACAAAATCACTTAAATTTCATTTTTGGTCTAAATACTAGACTTATTTTCTTGGATCGTTTTGCTCATCAAGAAAAAGCGTCTTAATTTAAAAATTTGTAGATAATTTTTACTAAAAAACAAGATTAAAAGATTAAGAAAATTTTCTCTTGAAATTATTTTTTTGCAGCGCATAAATGAGTTTAACTATTTTATGTAAAGTGTGGAAATAAATTAAATCTGACTATGATATAAGAATTAATTTACAATTTTATATAAAGCCGCATTAGCAAACTTTAACATATGTCAGATTATATAACGCTATCTCATGCAAATTCGTACATATTTTACGAGGTAGCTATTTGTATGAATTTTGTACGACCACATTTGTGCCAACGATTTGATTTTGCCCCTGCAACGTTGTGGTTAGGGGTGGGGTTTCATTATTGTTTATTTTTTAAAAATCATATGTTTTTGTAAGATTCACTTCATATGAATTCATACGAATTAGCCAACTCATAAAATAGATTCTGGTAAGACCATGCTGGATTATAAAGGCATTAGTATGACACATTTTTAGTAAATTATATTGCAGTGAGACATTTTAAGTGTTTTCACGCCTCCTCAATAATGTTTCTCAAAACTTCACATTTTGTGTCAGCAAACGAACAACAAACACTAAAACATGACTCACATTTTAATCATTTATTGTGATATTTTTTAGAAAATGATATCATCAGCACATTCCTCTGTTGATGAGGAATGGGTTTAGACACCAAACCGGTCTAGGCAAACCAGAACAGGCTTATTCAGTTTATTTTCATCAGTTCTGTTTTCATTGTGCTTCAAATATGCTGTGGAAACAGCACGTTTAGAGTCCATATAAAAATACTATACAGAGAATAGAGCTTTCATATTACACATTCAAAAATACACATTAATATCAATGCATACATTAATCAGGAAAATGCATAGGGATGAACACATTTGGAGCTTTATAAAGCTTATATGTAAAATCCTTTGTAAAGCCTGTCCCTGGCCTTAATATTGCACGTATTAAAAAGACCTCCGTCGTGTTTCCTTACTGGAATAGTGTGAACAACATTTAAAACAGCAACACATTTTAATGTCTCTGAAACAAAATGAGAACAAGACAACTGTTGCTCTTTGAGAGTAGAAACAAATAAGAGTATGTACCAAAACAAGTCTTTACTGACTTTCGGCCTGCAGTACGGACACCTTCAGACAACGTGTGCTCTACTAAAATGCAGACTTGTTTATTTTTTTAAACAGCTTTGGTAGCCAGTTGTTAAAGTTACATAACAGAGACAGGAAGGTGTAGAAAAGAAAACTCGCAAGGGCCAAGAAGAGAGCCTTGGGGGACTCCTAATGCAACCGGCCTACACAGAGGCTCGGATTGTTTGATTGAGAATTTAACAACATCTAGAACAATGAGTGCTTTCTACTTCACTGCAGTTAGGTTTTGTATGTGGTATCTAAGTGAGGAAATAAATTCATGTAGTTCACAAATAACTATGGTTTGTGTTCTGGTGTGGACGGGAACACATTTAAGGACTAGCCTCAAAAATAGAATTTAAGCGTGGGAAGACTCAATCACATGAGAGAGGAACTCCTAAAAAGGAGGAAAATAAAATCTCTTGCTAACTTTGACAAACAACAGAACATAGCTGATTTTGGGGTTTCTATGGTAATAGGTGAACTGAGGAACTTGAAATCTATAAAAAGGCAAAGAAAGTTTTCATTAGCTAAACTCATTTTGGGTCACTTTGTAAGGATAAATAAACTAATGGCTTCAGCTGGATTAGTCACATAACTTGGACTGCAAAAGAATAAATGTTCGCTGACTTTGTGTGGGATAAAAATACAGTAAATACTGTACAGACAGTCTGTTAAAATTAGGGATTTTGTACGTCATCCACTTGAATCGCAGAATAAATTAGACATCTAAATACGTTTAATTAAACCAAATACCTAGCTGCCCTAAAATGTAAACTTTTTTGAGAGTGAACCATTAACAAACATACAAGATCAGACACACCTTTTAAAAAGTTCACAGCAATAGCTTGTTTTGAGAAAAAAAGATTTCTCAAATTGGTCTTTGGGCGTGGACTGATTGTTATACCAGCCAATAATCTCACAATCCAAACATAACAACATGAAAAACTAAATCTAGATATCCTTTATCAGGCTGCATCAGGATACATATTCATCCAGGATCCACCAATGACACTAGGTAAATATTTGTAACGCTAGGTAAATGTTTAGTTAAGGTTAATAGACTCTGGGATCTCGTGTCTAACGTGACGTGACCTTTGTAACAGCTGAGGACCTGGCAAGTACCAAACACCAATTAAAGATGCGATGGCTTTACAAGTGCTCTAAAGTGACACTGTGTCCGAAATAGCCCATAGCGGAAACATTTGTGATATTTGGCCAGCGGTGACCAATGACAGCTGGGTGACAGTCTATTGTGAGAGTGCACGTGGTGCCCTTGAGGTGCAGACATTTGTGAGGACTGGTGTGAATGCTACACTGTGTCAGCAGTTGGGTGTTAAAAGAAAAGTATGCAGGGAAGAATGCCGGGGTACCACAGTACTTACCCATAGTAAGCTTCCCATACAGGATACAGTATATGCGTTTATTGTGGTGCCGGTTTGAGGATGTGTGGAATGGAAAGGCATATTGAAAATGCGAGAAAAATAATTAACCAGCCAGCCTTTTTTTTGAAAAGTTTCACAAAATGCATTCCAGGAAAATTTATTCTAAAAATATATAAACATACAAATATATCAAATAAAAGAAAAGACCTTTCTGCTTCCAAACAAACAATAGACAAACAAATAAACAAACAAAAGCCAAAAAAGTTTCATCCTATATATTTTTTTTCTCTGCTTATAAACAAAAAATAGTTTGATTTTGGTGATTAAATATGGGTTATTTTTCTTTATTTTAGCAAAAAAAGACTGAAATAATTGCATTTTTGTGAAGGATTTTTGTTAGAGATCAGATTCAGAACGATGATCAAAACATACACAGAGTTTAAAATTAGTAAATATTTTTTTTTGCTTCAGTTTTTTTTATAAATTGGGTAAGTAATCGCGGTATTACAGATGAACACCGGTAACACTTTTTATGCAAACATTTCTCTTAATTGACGAGATAACTCGTCAATGGCGGGAAAAGCATTAAAAAAAGTGTCAACATTATAAGCATCACAACTTCTTGTTTGTTTCCCGGATCGGTCAAGTAGTTTTTTTTTTTTTACAAACATACCTTAAAAAAAAAAACGTTACAGGTGTGCATCTTTAGACAAGACAATAGCTGCGTTTACGAAGGATCGTATTGAACATTTAAACCGATTACAGTTGTCTATGTAAACACCTTAATCGCAATAAAAAGAGCCAAATCAATTAAAATCGAATCGGTTTGAGGGGGTGGTTTATACCTTTTGTAATCCGCTTAAAATGACATGTAAACACTTGATCGGATTGATAATTAACTATTTCCCCGCCATTGAAGAGTTATCTCGTCAATTAAGAGAAAAGTTTCTCTGATGACGCTTCCTGAAAAGTTTTTACGGTAATCTAAAATTTAGCTATTATCAACTAGGTGGCGCTCTTAACCAATTTATTAAAAAAACTGAAGCATCAACTCATTAAAAAACATAGAAAATTATGTGAATGTTTTGATCTTCGTTCTGAATCTGATCTCTAACAAAAGTCCTTTACAAAAATGCAATAATCTTGGCTTTTGGCTCAAAATTTGGTATTTTCGAAGAAACCTACCCATACTTAAGAGGTTATAAAACGAGAACAACTGAAGATAGGATTAACAGGATGTTTTTTGAAAGCAGGTGGTCTGTTTCGTTATTTGATATATTGTATGTTTAAATATTTAAAAAAGAAAAGTTTCTGAAAGGCATTTTGTAAAAATCACAAAAATTGCTGGCAGGCAACTTAAAAAAAATGCTGGAGGGGAATGAGTTTAAGCTAGGACAAAATAATAATAATAATAAGAATAAGAATAATATTAATAACAATCATAATAATAATAATAATAATAATAATATGAATATGAATATGAGTATGAATAATAATAAAGTAATTAATGTTAATAAAAAATTCTGAAAATATAATTAATAATGTTACTGCTTAAGAGTCTCAAATGTAAAGACATTTAAAAAATATTGCAAGATGATTTTAAATTATGCTGTAAATCATTCCGCTGTGGTTGTAAAATATGGGAACTACATTTCATGTGTTTAAAACAGGCTACTTCTCATATTTCAGACAAGATTTTCTCTAACATCTCTAATGCTTTTAAAAGTCATGGGACATCCTCATACCCTGATATAAAATAAGAAAGAGGAACTGTGTCGCATCACATGATGTTGACAAGAGACGCTGTGGTGATGTTATTGTCGGCGATATCAAACAGAACGTTTCTTTTTTTGGAGCAACAGGGGGTCAGCTTGTGCATTGTTGTTTGAAGTGTTTGTGTGTGTGAAATTTTCATTTGTTTGTTATAGTGTGCAAAAAAAAGTGGTAATTTGTCTGTTTATTGTAGTTGTATGTGTCTGAAGATATTCCTGCAGTGTCTCAAACAATATTATTAAAAACACAAAGAAATATAGGTTTCGGAAAAACAAGAATTCAGTCTGACGGAGGTCTACTCATAAAGCAGAATCCTTTTGTGTTTTGTAAACATTTGGGCACAGTTTGTATTGTCCTAAAAAAAAACAAGTAAATATTTAAAATTGAAAAAAGTTAAATAAAACCAAGACATCACTTACACAAAAATTGCTTACGGGAATGGGGAACAGCAGGATCTTTCTGTAAACATTTGGACGTAGAACAAATTAATTGAATTCGACGAGGCGAAGTCCTTATACAGTATGAATTGTATTAGTCCAAGTCTTTATTGTTTTGCTTCAGTTTGTTTTAAAAACTGGCTCAGATCCTTTCCAGTACTGTGCTAAAAAGTTGATTTTATTTTCATACTTTTATCTTTCAAATTCTGGATAATATTAAATTGAATCATGGCTCATTGTGATGGTCTTTTGCAATAAATGACCCAGTGTGGTTACGGTCTCAACGGTCACAGGTCCAGTGTGCTGGTCTGGTGCTCTCGGGAATGAACTACAGGAGTGAAGTGAGGATGGCAGTCATGGGACTGGGGGTCATCCGGCTGTGCTAATGGGTTTCGGCTAATAACAAGCTCAAGTTTGTCTCCGGCTTCTGTGATGAGGGGCACGGCTAAACAGCAGTCGAAATCTCGCGTCCGTACGTGGTTCACCTGGCGGAAAAGAAAGTGGGAGATCTGTAAAATTAACAGGAATTGACAGGTTTCCCAAAACAAGAGGGCTGGATTGTTAAATTGTATTTAAATAAAAGTTTTTTTGTTTCATTAACTTACAACTATCAACATTTTAAAAGCTTACATTGTTTGTTTGGTTTATGCAATGTGCTGTACATTTACCATACAAACTACCTTTTATTTGCAAGTGCCTTATAAGCAAATGAAAATTAACAATTTCAAAATATACAAATTTGCTGAAATATAATTTAGAATATTAACACGGTCTCACACCCATGGCGTCAATATTTGACGACACTTGACCATGCGTCAATATGTTGACGCGGAGGGTACACCTTTCGCGTCATTTTTTGACGAACTGGGGACTTCAATACTATTAGGTACGCGAAATTAAACAGTTGTCGCCTGGCATTGGGGTTAGGAAAAGGTTTGGGTAGGGATGTCATTATGTAAATCTAACCCTAAACCGACGCGAAAATGGTAGAAAATGGTAAGAAAATAGGAAAGAGAATGCAACGGACTTAATAGTATTGAAGTCCCCAGTTCGTCAAAAAATGACGCGAAAGGTATACCCTCCGCGTCAACATATTGACGCATGGTCAAGTGTCATCAAATATTGACGCCATGGGGTGAGACTGGGTTGAGAATATATATAAAATACATTTGAAAGCATTAAAAATATATCTAGCCTACTTTATTTACTTTGTTTATGTTAAGAACCTGTAAACATAACAGTTTAAAACAAATAAAATTAAATACATTTTCAACTTAAAAAGTACACTTTATAAATTAACTTGTATTAAGCATATATTTAATGTTTTTTTTTTTTGCCATATGGGATGTAAAATTAGAAATGTTTTTGCTTGCCCTTGAAACACATTTTGAAATATATGTCGATATATAAAGGTTAAAACTAAATATATTTCCAAATTCAAAAATATATCTAGTTGAGCATTTCTTTCTACTAAATATTTTTAGCATATATTTAAAATGTATTTCTGGCCAGAAAAATAAAATAAAATAAACCGGGGTTTCAACTTCCTTTAAGTATCAAGTATAAAAACCAAAAACGTTAAATATAACAGTGACAAAAAAAACCTAGCTGACTGAAGATATGGCAAAAAAATATATTTTTAAATATAAAATAGACAAAAAAATGGTCAAAAAATATATTTGCTGAAATATATTTTGGAATATGTTTACAAAAATTTATTTTTCACCGATATATTTTTTGGCCATTTTTCTATATTTTGAAATATATTTTAAAATTAAATACATTTTAAAGCATTGAAAAATCAATTTAGCCCTCCATTTATTTCAATCCAAGGAAATATATTCATAAAAAATATATATTTTTTTAAATATATTTTTAAATGTATTTCAAAATATACAAAAAATGGCCAAAACTATATTTGCTGAAATATATTTGGAATATGTTTACAAAAATATATTTTTTACAGATTTTTTTAGTCAATTTTTGTATATTTTGAAATATATTTAAAAAGTAAATAAGGCATTGAAAATTTTATTTTATATTCATATAAAAATATATATTCATGTCGCATTGGAAGAAAAACTTTGTTTAAGTTACGAACCTGTAAACATAAATTTAAAAGGTTAAAATTAAATATATTTTCAAATTCAAAATATATTTTTTTCTGTTCTTTTTCCGGGTGGATAATCAAGACTATTGGTCCTCCTAGTTGTCAATCTGGAGTGTTGCGCAATTGCATCTTTTTTTTAAGTGGAGAAGGCGGTTCTATTCTAAAATTCGAGAAAATCCTCCGCTACACCTTTAACTTGTATTTAGCATATTTTTAAAAATATATTTTATTAAAAAATAAATTTTTACCATATGGGATGTAAAAATAGAAATGTATTTGTCCTTGAAATACATTTTGAAATATATGTTGATATATAAAGGTTAAAACTAAATATATTTGTAAATTCAAAAATATATTCTGTTGAGCATAACCATCTTCAAATTGTATTTAGTATCTATTTAAAATATATTTTTGGCTTACAAAATGTATATTTTTTTGCCGTATGGGAAGGTTAAGTGTAATATGACATTATAGGTCCTTCATGGATCAATACTCCCTGACAGCACTGATCCATAACCACGGCTCCCACCATTCTTGCTTGTGGTGTTTTTATAGACTGTGGTTAACCTGCCATAGATATAAGTTTCGTCATCAGACATGTAATCATTTCCACACCCAGTGATGAATGGACCTTATAAAGAGTGATGATCTACCAATAATTAATTCTTAACTGGATGTGTGAAAGGCCTAATGGGATTGTCATACCTCGGGCTCTCTGCGAGTATGTTTATATTTAACCGAGCGGGACAGATCATATAGCTGAGTTAAGGGGGTAATGTGTAAAAGAGGGCACCTGGAGGATCCGATCGTAGGGTCTGAGTCCAGCACGGTCCGCCGGTCCCTCTGGTCTGATCATGTTCACGTAAACACCCTTTTCCAAGAAACCGTCTGACACGCTGAATCCAAAGTCGTCGCTCTCCGGGTCTTTCATCACCGTCACCTGATCAGCAGAAACTTAAAGTCATTTAACCACAAGCTCATTTCTTTTAAATTTGCTTTGGCTAATTTCTTTGACTGCTTAAACTTTGTTATATAGAAGTTATAGTCAAAATCGTCTTAAAGAAACAGTACGTCCAAATAGGCTATTAATCCTCGTTACGAACCCGTATGGTGAATTTTGAGAATGAACCCGAGAAATTTGCATAGTTTTATTTATACACTGAAAAAACTAACTTTTTGGTTTAGTAAAATATATTAGATAAACCCTCATAATTTCTATAGTAATGTTGACATTTATTGAGAACTAGATTTTCCTAAGTAAAATACACAATTAATTCATCTTTTTAAATCATTCTTTTATTTTGGTATGTAAGTTGTACTTGAAATGAAAGCAGTACATTTTACTAAAAGTTTGTGCAAATTGTTACGAGGATTTAATTAAATAATTTTTATTAAAGTTATTTTTTCAGTGTAGTTTAAAGTAACTACTTATTTTATTGCCCTTATTTGATTAATATTAGTGAGTTGAATGGATAGTTCAACCAAAAATGAAAATTCTGTTATCATTAACGCCCATTTGAGGGTCTTCCACTGACTTTCATAATAGGAAAACATACTATGGAGGTCAATGGGTCCCGACAACAGAATAAAGAATAAAGAAATTCATACAGGTTTAAAACAACATGAGGGTATGGAAATGTTCATTTATCATTTTTATCCCTAATTTCCCAAACTGGTAACACTTTACAATAAGATTACATGAGTTTTTATACTAACTAGTAAGCAATACTTCCACAGCATTTATTACTCTTAGTTTATAGTAATACATTTTCCAAAATGATAAATCATATATTTTAATTTTAATGTAGAATAATTGCTACAAAAAAGTAACTGTAAATTATGTTATGTTAGTTTACTTAAGCCAGTGCATTAACAAATTGGACTTTATTGTAAAGTTTACCTAAAAAAAGTAAATAATAATAATAACAACATACAGGTTTGACAAGACATGACCGTAAGCAAGTTATTCCTTTATGTATTCTTCAAGCTCCTGAGATCTGTTAGATTTTACTGGAAGTTGACCACAGATATGCTGAATGGACAAATGCATGAGTCACAATTTTATCGGTTTAGACTTTCCGTAATACAACTGCATTACTTATTTTGGGAAAAGCACCTTAAAGTTTGAGGTACAAATGTTCATTAATTTATGAGGACAGCAAACATGAAGAAATGGAACGTCATGTTCATAACCCAATTTAATTTATATGATGATCAGTTTATAAGAAGGATGTGTTGTTTGGATGCAATTTCTACAATGCAATAACAACATTAATATTAATAATAAATATTTAATTTCTTTCATACTTCATACTCATGTTGTTCCATATGCTGTTGATTTTCTGTGATAAACATACTCATAAATGTTTTTACAATATTAACAATTTTTAATTTTAATTCAGTTTGACTCCATCCCCAATAAGGTGAGAATAAACGTATTTATATTTCCTATTTCTGACAATCTTGATTACCCAGAAAACACACATGCTTCTAAAATAAAGAGCTGAATTGACAGAGGATTCATTTGTTGAATTATTTACTGATCTTTGCCCACCTTGTGTAGTTCTAAAGGCGTTGGTGACAAGATATCCTGAATCTCTTCTTTGATCCTCCGTGACTCCCAGGTCTTCTCGGACATGCGGAAGGTGCTCTTGTTTTTGGACTCATTGTAAAGGTTTGGAGTTTTCCGCAAAGGGCTCAGGTGCGGTTGGCCAACCGCTTCGCCGTGAGACTTTCCACCTTCTACGCCGAGGCTCAGGGCACTGCCGGTCATTATCGAGGCCTTGGGGTGGGACAGCCAATCACAAGCAATGATTACTGATCTGTTAAGCACATCCCACTAAAGTATCACTAAATAGCTAAAAAAGTTTGGAAAGTTCATAGAACGTGAACTAATACCTTAATACGGAATAAATAACAAGCTGGTTTGGTGGAAATGCAAATTCTGTGCATGAATGTGTTGGATTAACTTAAAACATTACTGCAATTGGTAAACCCTAAAAATCTGCAGGTTTTTTCCCAACCTGATCTCACGAATTTCCATGGCATAGTCACGGAATTTTTTGCTCATTTTTCCGTGGCATTCTCACGGATCTCCGCATATTTCCGTGGTCCTGCCACGGACTTTCTTTTCCGTGGCATTCTCACGGATTGGTTACTCAACTGTTTTGTCCTATTTTCTTACCATTGTCGCTTCGGTTTAGGGTTAGATTTACATAAAATGACATCCCTACCCAAACCCAACTCTAACCCCAACACCAGGCGACAATTGATTAAAGTTTAGAAAATATAAAAGAATACATCAGAAAAAATAGTAAACCAATACTTAAAGTGACATACTAATGAAAACACCAAATCTAACCCTAAACCGAAGCGACAATGGTTTGAAAATAGGAAAAAACAGTTGAGTAACCAATCCGTGAGAATGCCACGGAAAAGAAAGTCCGTGGCAGGACCACGGAAATATGCGGAGATCCGTGAGAATGCCACGGAAAAATGAGCAAAAAATTCCGTGACTATCCCACGGAACTTTGTGAGATCATGTTGTTTTTTCCACTTAAATTTTCCCTCTTTAGGTGTTACCAATTGTAGTATGTTTTAACTCATTCCCCACCAGCCTTTTTTGAAAAGTTGCCCGCCAGCATTTTTTTGATTTTCACAAAAGTTTCACAAAATGCCTTTCAGGAAAATGTTCTTCCAAAAATATATAAACATACAAATATATCAAATGAAAGAACAGGGCTGCGTTCCCCGAAACCTTCTTAGCGCTACGTTGTTCTTAAGTTGTACCTTAAGCTGTACCTTATCGTTAATACGTGTTTCCCGAAACGTTCTTAGTTACGTATCTCTTCTGTAAGTCGTTCGTTCGGAAGGTTGGTCTGGAGCACTCTTAGCTCTACCTTATCCCACTTGACTCCGCTAGGGGCCATGACTGTGATAAAAGCTTGTGTAGATTGCAGTCTATATAATTAAATATCTGTTTAAAAAAAAGTTGAAGTACACTTCGTGTTAAATTAGGCATTTTTTATTTAAAGAATAAAACATTCACATAATTAGACATTATTACACTGATGGTTGTTAGATTTTTTATATTTTTTTCCAAAGGAACATCAGCTGTGAACTATTATTACAGGCTAAAGAAACTATTAAAAAAGATTTTGGGTGGAGGAGTTGGTGAAACTATGGCAGGCAGGTATACAGCGAATCTTACTATTTTATTTGTGCATTTCATATCCGTTAAATCTTTAGTTTACCGGCTATTTTAGCTGCAAATAAAACAAATCAAGTTAAAAAATTGCATGCCACGGGAGCACATTTATCACGAAATCATAATTGTTGATTTTCCTAAATATTATTATTGATGTTAATTCGACTTTGCATCGAAGTTTTTTTTAATGTTTTATAACTTTGAGGCAAGTGCATGCCATATTCTTTATAAACATTAAAAAGAAAATGCTCCACTTGATAATTGCTTGTATAAGGTCAACAAATTTTCCACATTAAAACTAATCAAAGCTTAAACCTAAAACAATCATACTATATATTTATATATCATATAATATATATTTTATGTTATATTTAAGGTAAACAGACAGGCGCGGCTCCAGAAATGCGTCAATTAAGCGTTATCCGCATTGTAAACGCGCTGCTTGCGCAGTGTCCAAACACATAAACGCGTGAACTAATGAACAACAATTTGTTTTTCTATATTTTAAGTGTAATGCCAAGCCAGGTGACTTGCACGACCCACCTTATTTCCCTGTGCAATGCATTTATTGGGAACCCCTAATATAAATTATCCTTTAAAGTGAAGGAATAATGGATGCATTGGAGCAGTTTATGCATTATACTTTTGGACATGAAGTTGCGAGTTTTGCATGGGTTTGATATAAAATAAAATATACAAGGTTTATATTTAGTTGTTCTTGTTTGCAATTTGAAATATTTTTACCAGATATTCCTAATAAATGTAACTTGAACTATTTTTGAAATGTTTCTTTAATAAATAACACCGCTCTCTGATAACGCAGCGAAGTACCTTTTACATAAAGTGAACAATTGATTGTCGAGCAATCGATATCAACCTATTCAGCACCATCGCCATGGACAGCACCTGGTAACGTCGTACGTAAGAAAGTATACCTTAAGAAAGCCGCTAAGGTACAGTTCGGGAAACACGCCTAGAAAAGGTAAATCTGTAGTTAAGGTTTAACTTAAGAGTCTTCGTAGCGCGCTAAGAGAGAACGTTGTCGGGAAACGCAGCCCAGACCGTCTGCTTTCAAACAAACAAACAAAACGGGGGGAAAAAACTTTCATCCTATCTATATTTTTTCTCTGCTTATAAACTCTTAAGTATGTGTATTTTTCTTTAAAAATAGTTTTTTAGCAAAAAGCTGAAATATTTGCATTTTTGCGAAAGAATTTTTTATAGCAATCAGATTCAGGGCGATTATTAAAAAATAGACGGAGTATAAATTAATACATAATTTTTTTGCTTCAGTTTTTTTTATTGGATAAGTGCGCCATTTAGTTGATAATTGCGGTATTACAGATTAACATAAAAACTCATCAAGCACGTTTTTTTTAAAGAGTTTTTTTTCTTTTTATTGACGAGTTCAATAAAAGAGTTATTTTTATGGAAAGAGTTTAGTAGAGCATGTTTTACTTTTCTTTATCTTGAAGTTTATAAAAAAAAGTGTTATAAGTAAATTCAATTCAATTTCAATTTATTTATATAGCGCTTTTCACAATTGGTGATTGTTTCAAAGCAGCTTTACATCAATAAAAGCAGTGGAAAGCACAGAAAATCGACAGATAGCACAACATAATACATGATAGCACAAGCAGCTAAATTTGCTGCGGCTATGAATCAACATTATAAGCGTGCGTATTACTAATGTAACGAAAAGACGAGGGTGCTAAGTTAAGCCCAAGAAGGCTGCCTTCCCGGGTTGAAAAACCCACTAGGAGAAAAAAAACAAGACTTTTTAGCTGGGGAAGGAAACAAAGACCTAGGAGGGAAAAACCCTTGGGATATATATATATATATATACATTACATATATACATTGAAACGGATAAGGAGATTATTAAGTCAAGCAAACTTCGCGATATTTACGACATATTCATTTCAATGGCTTCTGCCAATGTTGCCGTCTGTCAAAATCAGAGATTTTTTAGTGTGTTGGTCCAACTTATAAAAGTAAGTAACCTCAATATACTCAAAAATTTAAGCAACCAGGTAACTTACTTTTATAAGTTGGACCAATCTTTTTTACATTGTGGGTATTCAACAAGAAAATGGTGTGAATGTCGTGAAAATGAAGTGCATTTGTCATTAATGTGACAGGAAAATTGCTCAAAACCTTTGCCTTAGGCTATGAACGATAATAATATTGTAAATAATGTTCAAATTCTGACTGTTTTGCTTTTTATGACCTATCATCATGTCAGTATTAAGTTTGTGTTTAGTAAATGAACAGCAAATTTTTCTCTGAACTTTCCCTTCTGTAACCTTTGCCTCTCTATCGCCATCTCTGTTTAAAACATAAAATTGCAGGTTAGTTTTTATGTAGATTAATTACTGTTTTAACCAAAAAGTTATGGATTGCAACTTTAAATAAAGTACGGGATTAAAAAAGCAGCTATGTAGTTGGAGTGCAGGAAGGGAAAATGTAAGAGGATTTGTCACATTATCCGATATGGAAGCTTACTTTGGAGGCAGAGCAAAGTCATTACAGATTAATCATTATGATTTCCCAATCAATAGTAAATTTTTTCTTCACTGTGTCATGTTTTGAGCTCACTGTTTCCACCATTGACACTTCTTACCTTTTTGCCACCTACTAGTCAGTTCATAAATTTCCCTTCTTGGTTAAATCTGTCCTGAGGTAAGCTGTGATAAAAGCTCCTTTAGGCCACAATGTTCCAACAGGGAGTTCTGTGTACGTTTCTGACTGACTACTCATTAAGTAATCATCTTATCCAATAAAACTTCATTAACCAGAGGCTATGATGCTGATTTTCCTTTAATGAGCTCCAGTCTGGGTTAGTTCCTAAAGCTACTCCCGGAAATTTCCGATGAGTGCCCTTAGTGTTAATTGTAAGGCATTTCTGGCTCTTTAAAGCTATAATCCAATCGAATTTACCACAAATGAAAGCACAAAATATCTGCGGTCATGACATTACTTTCAGGACACTTAAATGGTACTCAGCTTACGAGAAATTGCAGATTAGTTGGAAGCACCCTCCCATTACGCTGTTAAGACATAACTTGAGATTTGTGATGCCTTTATAAGTGACTGAGTACATTACGCATATTTTATAAAGTTTGACTTGCTTTGCACATGCTGTAAATCATTTGATCACTCTAAACCTTTTGAACTTTCTTCTGTGGTGCACCAAAGGAGATATTTTGAAGAACGTACAAGTGAAGGATTACATGTGACCAACGGCTTAAATCTCCAAACAGGACACCATATGGGCATCACAAATGTAGACCATATGAATCATAACCTAGTCTCGCGTAGCCATACCTTCATACTAAAGGTCTGGGAACCATGGGTGCTTTGAATGGCCAAGGACCACCCAAGAGGCCATATGACTGACATGTAAAGCAACCAACCAAATCATTTAGTCACGGACATCTGTGTAGTTCACACCAACATTGGCAAACATGTTAAAATATCTCTTTAAATTCCACTAATTCCATCAAGCAAAACTCCTACATGTCTTTTAACTCATTCTCCGCCAACCTTTTTTTTTAGAAAAGTTGCCCGCCAGCATTTTTTTTTTGATTTTCACAAAAGTTTCACAAAACGCCTTCCTGCTAATTTTTCTTCCAAACATATATAAACATACAAATATATCAAATAAAAAAACAGACCCTCTGCTTTTAAACAAACAATAAACAAACAAAACAGGGAAAAAAACGTTTCATCATATCTATATTTTTTATCTGTTTATAAACTCTTAAATATGGGTATTTTTCTTAAAAATATTTTTTTTAGCAAAAAGCTGAAATAATTGCATTTTTTGAAGGAATTTTGTTAGAGATCAGATTCAGAATGATTATCAAAACATACACAGAGTTTAAAATGAGTAAATAACATTTTTATAAATTGGATAAGTGCAGATTAACTCATTCCCCGCCAGCCGTTTTTTAAAAAGTTGCCTGCCAGCATTTTTCGTGATTTTCACAAAAGTTTCACAAAATGCCTTCCAGGAAAATTTTCTTCTAAAAATATATAAAAATACAAATATATCAAATAAAAAACAGACCTCTAGTGGATACTCGCGGTATTACAGATTAACATAAAACCTCATCAAGAACACGTTTTTTTTTCATGCAAATGTTTTTTTTTATTGACAAGATAACTCATCAATGGTGGGGAAAGAGTTAAAGACTTTAAGCCGTGAACCTGAGATGAATACATTGTATTGAGCAAGCAGGCATAAAATGATACGAGCATGCATATCCAAAAAGTACTGCTTTGAATTGTAGGAAATGCACACTTGTAGCATGTCGTGATTGGCGTTTTGAAAATAAAAGAGAATTCAACAAGAAGTGCATTAATTCAGCACCTAATTCATTAGAGGTATTATGCAAATAAGATAATGGACCAAAATGTGCTTAACAATGTGCAATTTCCCATGCTGGAGGTCAGATCTAATGGAAAAGATTGCAGGGACCTGCAGCGGCCCATTTGTTTAAAGGTGCAGTTTGTAGATTTAAGCGACATCTAGTGGTGAGGTTGCAAATTGCAACCAACGGCTTAGTCCACTGCTCACCCCTCACTTTTAAAACACATAGAGAAGCTACAGTAGCCACCACCGGCTTCTGTAAAAACATGGCGGCACAAAAAGGGGACCCTCGGTGTATGAAGATAAAAACGTCTCATTATAAGGTAATAAACACATAACGGTTTATTATGAAAGGTCTTTATACACCCCTGATGATATAGTTTTGTATATTATTTTGCATTTCTGTCAATAGATCCTTCTAAAAATTACACACTGCACCTTTAACTGACCCCATAACAACTAATTGTACCACTTTTATTCAGCTGTTTACCTCAATCTCGCGCAGTAGCTCGGACTGCCCACATGTTTCCAGGTCTTCCAGGGCCTGGCACCAAAAGCTGTCGTCCTGCTCCAACAGAAGACCGTCTGCATGCGGTTGCCCGGCATATCTGCAGCAGACGCAGGGATTAGAACGAGCAAAGCCAGAGACGCTTAAGCTGGCAACAATATCCAGCACTCTGGCACCAGCATTGGCATGCCAAGAAGGCCCCTTAAGGAGGGGCGGTAGAGGAGTTTTGGGAAAAGAACATTAGGGCTGAATTTAAAAGGATTAGTTTACTCAAATGAATCAAAAAATGTAATCGCTCAATCTCACTTTGTTCCTAAACTATGGAACAGTAGTATGACTCTCTTTATTGTGTGTGCAAGTGTTTTATAGAAACATGACTTGGCTGTTTATTTGTCATACCCAGGAGCTTTGTCCCAGTCATCTTCACTGAAACCTCCGTCACTGAAGGGGTAGTTTTTGCGGCGGGTGGGAGGGACGGTGTTGTTTCTCTGCTTGCTGCTACGCCACTCATGAGGGTGTAATGCTATGCCAGCTGCCTGATGGATGTATGCACCTTGGGAGGGGTTTGGGGGTGAATGGGGTTAGTTCAGGTCAAGTGTAAACACTGGTTATAATTACAGCTGTTAATATATTAACACCATGAACCAGGAGTCAGGAGGATACCAAATTTGACTCAAATAAAAAATGAGTCCATGGTGTTGTTACTTATGTTGTAACATTATATGTGACCCCAGACCACAAAACCAGTCATTTTGTTATAAATAAGCTTTGCATTGATGTATGCTTTGTTATAGGATACATTTGGCAGAGATACAACTATTTAAAAAATCAGAATATTGAGAAAATAAAAGTCCATCCATCCACTCACAAAAATAACTTTTTGATATATTTACAGTAGGAAATCTATCTTCATGGAATAGGATCTTTACTTTACTCTTTCCCCGCCATTGATGAGTTATCTCACCAATTTAGACAAAACGTTTCCCTGCCAATGACGCTTTCCTGTTGAGTTTTTATGGTAATCTGTAATTCCACTATTATCCACTAGATGGCACTTCTACGAAATTTATAAAAAACTGAAGGAAAAACTAATTTAACAACATTTTTACTCCATGTATGTTTTGATCATCGCTCTGAATCTGATCTTTAACAAAATTCCTTAACAAATATGCAAGTATTTCAGCTTTTTTGCTAAAAATTTGGTATTTTTGAAGAAACCTACCCATATTTAAGAGGTTATAAAAAGAGAACAAATAAAGATAGGATGAAACTTTTTTTCGTTTTGTTTGTTTGTTTATTGTTTGTTTGAAAGCAGAGGGTATGTTCTTTTATTTGATATATTTGTATGTTTATAAATTTTTAGAAGAACATTTTCCTGGAAGGCATTTTTTTGAAACTTTTGTGAAAATGACAAAAAGTGCTGGCGGGCAACTTTTAAAAAAAAGTCTGGTGGGGAATGAGTTAATATTCTAATGATTTTTGGCATAAAAGAAAAATCTATAATTTTGACCCAAGCAATTGTTTTCTGGTCTAGGGTCACATATTACAAAAAAATGACAAAAAAAATGATTTATATGGCGACAAATTACCAATAGTATTTTTTTATTTAGGTGAAACTAAATAAATAAATAAATTTACTCATTTTTTTAAGGTAAGTGGTTGCAATCAATTTATTTAAGCAACATAAAAAAAAGAAAAACAAAACAAAACTACACATTTTTGTTTAAAAAAAATGTTTAGCTTAAATAAATTGATTGCAACCACTTAAACAAATTGAGTAAATTGAATGAATCATTTTTTTCAGTACACTTAATGATATAGAGAAGCATTCACCTTAACTTTTACTAGTTAAGGTGATGACATGAAGCTCATACTAAAAAATACTGGGTTGTTTTAACCAACACATCCTCATCCCATGGCGTCAATATTTGACGACACTTGACCATGCGTCAACAGTTGACGCGGAGGGTATACCTTTCGCGTCATTTTTTGACGAACTGGGGACTTCAATACTATTAGGTACGCAAAATTAAACAGTTGTCACCTGGCGTTGGGGTTAGGTTTGGGTAGGGATGTCATTATGTAAATCTAACCCTAAACCGACGCGAAAATGGTAAGAAAATAGGAAAGAGAATGCAACGGATTTAATAGTATTGAAGTCCCCAGTTCGTCAAAAAATGACGCGAAAGGTATACCCTCCGCGTCAACTGTTGACGCATGGTCAAGTGTCGTCAAATATTGACGCCATGGGGTGAGACTGGGTTGGTTTTAACTTATAAAACTTATTTTTACTTAACTTAAGTAAAATATGAGCCACCCAACTGTTTGGTAACCTAGATTGTTTTAAGTCATGGCTTCAAGTCAAATAGAGAGATTTGCTAGAGTAATTTAACCCATCGGTTTGTCCACAGGTTAAGAACAACCCAGCAAATAGTAGCAATAAGCATCAGTACAATAGATGAGTCATCTTTAGTTAAATTTTATACCAGTAGTTATTGATTTTTAGACTAAAATATGTTGACAATACAGATGTGAATATTGACCAAAACCAAGTCAATCCCACCTTGGCTGCTATAACCAGCATCAATGCCCGAGCCGTCCCACGATTCCATAGCCGAGTCAACACTGGGAATGGTGGTAGAGTAAATCTCTGACAGCTTATTGGTTTTCTGAGAGTCGGTCATGTCGTCTTCATTATCGCTAAGATCATTATCCAGGTCGCTATCTTTCTTCTTGTCATCAGGTGCTGATGGGAGAAATGACAGGCAACGTTTTCTTTTAAGTATCAAGTCAAGCCATTAGTTAGAAATTGAAACACCATCCAAGTATGAACACAAATCCTTTAAAATCTGATGAAAAATACACTTCGTAAAACATTTAAAAATAAATAAAAAATTTACCTTATCCCAATTCACAACGGTAAGCTTTTAATAATTATTTATTATTTGCTTGGTCAAGTCGGATTTCGCAAATTGTTCATTGCGATTGTTTCCGGAAAAGGGGCGTGCCGCGGGAGGAGCGAGTCACGAGCAAGCAACACTGGATAACTTATAAACAAAGCTGTTGCGTGAAATGACTTATAGCGTCCTTGGTTCTCGCTCTCCCGCTGATTGACATGTGGGCGTGCTTTTCCGGGGAAGTGCCCATAATAGAAATGATACGCAAGGTCTACCCATGCTACGTAATATGTACCCATGTTCGAAAAAAAACCTTTCAGAAACTTGTACGAACCCTGGCAGAGAAATAGTCCGTCATACGGCCAAATGCTTTTTTGACATGAAATAATGCATGAAATACCGTTAGCCTCCCTTTAATCTTTAAAGTTTTAAGCGACGATCATCAAGACGAAGCACATCACTAATACAGAAAATGACTCGCAAATAATTGCAATTTTATGTTTTAAACAAAGATGGCGACAGAGAGGCAAAAGTTACATATTGCAGCTTTTTTTTACATTTTGCATCATTCTTTTGCCAAATTACTAAATCCAAAAATACTACTTGTAATATAATTTACAATAATATGTTGCTTTTTGGATAAAATGTGACCTAGACATATTTTGATAGGTTTCATATTAACCCATTACCTCCAAAATAAACCCATGACATTTTGTTTTAAATGAAACATTATGCACGATGACTTACAGTCAGTCTGTTTCTTGATTTTAAGGGTGACGGTTTCTCCTGCCATCTGCAGCAGATGTATGGCTTCGCTCAATGGTTTACCCTTCAGACTCACACTGTTGATGGCCAAAATTCGATCCCCAACATGAATGGCTCCAGTCCTGTGTCAAGATAAACCCATGACAAAGATATGCATGTCATTCTTAACCAATTGACATTTTTCCTTTGGGATGCTACAAAATAAAGCACACACACACGACCATTTCAAAAACTAAATGAGAAATAAAGGGCACAATGTGCTCCACAGGAAGCAGGGCAGCTGAAGGTTTCATACTCGCTCTATGTCGGGAGGTTTGGTAGTCGACCTGTCTGACCTGGTGGGCTTACCTCTCAGCGAGACCCCTCTTGGTCAGGCCCGAGATGATGATGGGGTCAAAAGGCTCCTCTGTGCCGGAGATGGTGATGCCCAGCGGGCCGCCGTACCGTTTGAGCTCCACCGTGTAGATGATGGAGCCTGTTGACTCCTGCTCATCTGGAGGGAGTAAAGGTGGGAAGAAAAGGGAAAATTAATTGACATTGACTAATTCAGACAAAATAAATCATGATTTTACCTATTAAAAAAAATGATTTTGTTTTATAATAAAAAATTAACCATTATAAAGCAGGAAACCAAATGTAATTATATGATCTCCCATACATTGTATATTAGAGGCTATTATATACCTATTTTAAATCTCTAATGTAAAAAAAAAATGTTTAATAGTTTATTTAAAGTTTAGGATTTCTGCCAAAGCGTATTGGGTTTGTTGATGGGAACTAATTGGCAATGGTTTATTGCACAATTTCTTAGTCAGCTGTGAAAAGTCACCCGATCCATGAATGAGTCATAATGAATGCGCTGAAATCTGATTCACAATATCACCTTTCCTCGAAAAACATGACAAGCGCAACAAATGCGGCAGAACATGTTGCCATATATATAAACACCTGTCATTTCAGTGGTTTAGAAAGCAGTTTTATAATTATGCAAGCCGGGCCAACCCCTTTTGCGGGATGCCATGTTGAGATTGCATGATAAATGAAATACAACTCACTTTATATCTATTCAGACACTGTCAATTTTACTTTTAAGGATTAATTGAGTATTTCTCCAAAAACATGTCAGTGATGCTGCACCTGTGCCAACGCCATCAGATTTATTATTTCATTTTGGCAGATGTTAAAATAAGTACAAATTTCCATTAAATCCCCAGCAGACTTATATGAAGAAGAATTACAAGACGGTAAAAGGTAGAGAATATCGAGGCGTGGTAAAATAACCAAAAATAAGCAATTGTACAGCTTAAAATAACCAAATGCATAGCAACGCCCTGGCAGCCAACTACAATAGTAGTGAGTTTCTCACATGCATGCATAACTTTATGACATCTAATTCAAAAATTATTTTAAAGAGCATCTTAAAATGCTACATCCAGACATTCATTCAAATCAACATACTATTGATATGCAATGAATAATTCAACAGAATCTGCATAAGAGGCATTTCAATTTTCAATTTATTTGCTCTTGGAGCTGGAAACTGATTACCGTCTTAAGATCGACTCGTGCATTTTCACTTCAAAGGAAGGATAAGACACAATGACTGAATCAGAGTGTTGCTACTTACACCAAAAATAGCTTTACCCGCTTTAAACCAGAGATGTTGAATGTAGACACTCTCTATTATGTCAACAAATATATACACACTGATATTGTTTGTTTGAACAAATATATTTGATAAGTTTAAAGTCTGGACTCTTGTTTTTTTTTTAAACATTTGATACAAATATTATGCTTGAACATGTTTGAAAGGCAAATATAAATTTTGATTATTACATATACACAAAAGTGTGTCATTTTAGTTTACTATTAGCAAACTTTTTAGAAAATAGGTCAATAACGTATTATTACAGTACATCTAAACTTTTGACTGGGAACATAATTGCAAACGAGATATTACCCTGAAGTGCATTTGTAAATAGTAAAACCAGGTATTTACTGACACCTGGTGGTCAGATGTAGAAATGCATACTGACATTTTTAAAGGCACTATTTAAGAAATAGTTCACTGATAATGATTTCAACAGAAGATAGGGAGTCACACACATTTGTGATGGCACGCGGGTGAGTAAATTATCAGATTTTTCATTTTCAGTAAACTAATACTTTAACCCCTTAACTGTTGATGTGCATCTTCAAATGAATATAATATCTTTTGGTCTAGAAGCCTAATCTTGATCATGTTTAAGAGAAGTGAAGTGTCTGGAGTGAAAATATTAAATAAAAAGTGTTATAGCATTTTACTTGTATTGTAATAAATAAAAATAATTCAATAAAGTAAATATTTTATACATAAAATTATAAAAATTAAAATGTTTCACATCAGAAACGCTAAAAATTTTAAGAAATAAGTCTCAAGTTGTTTTTTACAAAAAAATATAAGGTTTGTGTCACACTTTTAGTGTTTTTACCAGCAACGGCCACTAGGCGTCATTGGTTTGCTGCATACTCTTGTCACAAATTAATAAATTACTGTCACTGCATTACTATTAAAAAAGGTTTTAAATATGAAAACTACTTCTTAGAGCTTTCCAATGATATATATAGGTATTCAACATTGTTGTAGATTTATACTAGGATATAGTGTTATGAATATATAACAATGAATGTGCATTCCCATGGAAGGGGGGTCATGTAACAAAAACTAAATTTTTTCTTTCATCAGGTGACCTTCAAATATGAACTTTCCAATAATATATAGTTTGTGTAGATTGTTTAGGTTTAGAATAGAGTATTAGTGTTACAAATATATAACAACATGGGCCCACCGGTGGACCTGTGGCATTTTAGAAACTGGCTCTCACTATGTCATTTCTTTACCAAAGTGGTGATGATAAATGAAATTTACACACCTAGAGCTTTCAAACAATATATATTTTGTCATGATTGCATAAGAATTCACATGCAAAACACTGAAGTAAACGTAGCCGTCCCGCTGGTGGGACAGTGTCATTTTGCAGGATATAATTGTTTTGAGGCATATTATTCTACATTATTTATTTTATAAAACACTGTTGAAATAATTTTTTAGAGGTGTAGACCTTTCCAACGATATATACTGTAAGTTGTCATGATAGATAAAAATTTACATCAAAAATATTGACTGAGGTGTCCCGTATACAGGATGGGCGACAGTTAAGATTAATGGTACATAATAGTTGCATAAAGAAAATGAAGTATGAAATGTAATAAAAACACACAGTACACAATTCTAAGTAATATGATGGTAAACACTTTACATTCTCATAATATTTTTTGTCAAAAAATAAAAAATTAAAAATTAAATAAAATTCTCAAAAAAAAAGTACACAAATTGTGTCTAGACATGATGATTCTCATTATCGTTTTTTTTACAATAAGAATAATCACTGATTTATAAACAAATATAAAACTGAATGCTAATGAGACCATGAATGAACCGTAGCTGGAGATGAACACACACCTGAGTTGTCTTCGTCCTTGCGTATCTTAAGCTTTACCAGGTCTTCACTTTGTTGCAGGATCTGGACAGCGTCCTCCATGGAGCAGTTCTCCAGACGGATGTTATCTATGGCTAACAGCTTGTCTCCTGGCTCCAGAGTTCCTGTTCTGCAAAAAGTAACCATGAAATGAGCTTCAGGCCCAGAAATAAACACAAAACAAGAGGGAGGAAGCAAAGTGAGCACTTGTTATGCTTTTCTGCAAAGTTTTGACTTTTTTATAACATGGTGTTGGTGTAGCTCAATTGGTGGAGGATTGCATTAGCAGTGCAAAGGTCATAGGTTTGATTAGCAGGAAACAGACATTATGATGAAAATTAAACAGTGCTATCTTGAAAGCACTGTATGTTGCTTTGGATATAAGGTGTCTGCCAAAGCAAATACATAAATGTGAACAAAATTAAGACCTGAAATAAGTCACATGGACCACTATCATGGTGAGTTTTTATGGCCCAGTAATAAATTGTATTAGTTTGGCGCCCTCTACAGGCATTACAGACATTTGGACCATATACTGTATATAATTTAACAGTAACATGGATTTGGACTGATATGAGGAGTAAATGATGACAAAATTGTATTTTTGGGTGAACTGTCCCTTTAAATATGTTTACTGGCTCATCTGCAGAAAATGTCTGTTTTAGATATGATACCCACCATATTGTATGAGAGAAAAGACAATCCTTACAGCCTTTATTGCACCATGTTGGTTGTATGAGTTTATGCACACACGTGTCTGTATTACCTGTGAGCCATGCTGCCTTTTTTAATGTCAGAGATGATAAGAGGCTCTCCCGGTTTCTTACTGGCTGTTGAAAGAGTCAAATACACAACAAACAGCGCACAATTTCAGTATGCTTCGCACATATGCACTGTTTCAAAGCAAAAACTCTTATCTGCATCCAGCATACACACGAGGCAGACGTTCAGAGAGACATTTCTCCCACACACTGAAGGAATAATACATTTAAGACCAGTTTTCAACCGTCTCAAGTAAAAATGATCAGCATCCAGCGGTTTTGTGTTTTCAAAGTGGAATCATATGCAAAGTTATATATTTCTCAGACCAAGTACTGTTTTTACATTGATGGAATTACATACTAATTGTGAGAAATACAGTAACATGCCAATATTGAGTCGTGCATGTGGCTCGTCATATCAAAATATGTGTTCGCCGCGCTGTGTGCGTGGCTCATTGTTGCTTGTCGCTCGTCCTGTCAAAATATGCGTTCGCCACACTGTGCGTGTAGCCCGTCGTGTCAAAATATGTGCTCATCGAGTCAAAATACGCGTTCGGCACGTCATGCGCGTTACTCGTTGTGTCAAAATACGCGTTCGCCACGTCGTGCCCATGACTTGTCGTGTCAAAATACGTGTTCACCACGTCATGGGCAAGACTTGTCATGTCAAAATATGAGTTTGCCGTGTTGTGCGCATGGCTCATTGTTGCTTGTGGCTCGTCGTGTCAAAATACACGTTCGGCACGTCATGTGCGTGACTCATTGTGTCAAAATACGCGGTCCCACATCGTGGGTGTGACTCGTCATGTCAAAATATGTGTTCGCCGTGCTGTGCGTGTGGCCCGTTGTGTCAAAATATGCGCTCATCGAGTCAAAATACGCGTTGCGCGTGACTTGTCGTGTCAAAATACGCATTCGCCACGCCGTGCACAAGACTCGTCATGTCAAAATATGAGTTTGCCGTGTTGTGCGCATGGCTCATTGTTTCTTGTGGCTGGTCGTGTTAAAATACACGTTCGGCACGTCATGCGCGTGACTCGTGTCAAAATACGCGTTCCCACATCGTGCGCATGGCCCGTCATGTCAAAATACGCGTTCGCCACGTCGTGCGTGTGACTCGTCATGTCAAAATATGAGTTTGCCGTGTTGTGCGCATGGCTCATTGTTGCTTGTGGCTCGTCGTGTCAAAATACACGTTCGGCACGTCATGCGCGTGACTCATTGTGTCAAAATACGCATTTCCACATTGTGCGCATGGCCCGTCGTGTCAAAATATGCATTCGGCACGTCGTGCGCGTGACTCGTCATTTCAAAATACGCGTTCACCACGTTGTGCGTGTGACTCGTCATGTCAAAATATGTGTTCGCGCATTGTGTGCGTGGCTCATTGTTGCTTTTCGCTCGTCCTGTCAAAATATGCATTCGCCACTGTGCGCGTGGCCTGTCGTGTCAAAATATGTGCTCGTCGTTTCAAAATACGCGTTCGCCACGTCATGCGTGTGACTCGTCATGTCAAAATATGCTTTCGCCACGTCGTGCGTGTGACTCATCATGTCAAAATATGCGTTTGCCACGTCGTACCCAAGACTCGTGATGTCAAAATATGAGTTCACCGTGTTGTGCGCATGGCTCATTGTTGCTTGTGGCTCGTCATATCAAAATATGCATTCGGCACGTCGTGCGCGTGACTCGTCATGTCAAAATACGCGTTCACCACGTTGTGCGTGTGACTCGTCGTGTCAAAATATGTGCTCGTCGTTTCAAAATACACGTTCGCCACGTCGTGCACGTGACTCGTCATGTCAAAATATGCGTTCGCCGTGTTGTGCGGGTGGCTCATTGTTGCTTGTGGCCCATCGTGTCAGAATATGCGTTTGCCACACCGTGCGTGTGGCTCGTCGTGTCAAAATATGCGTTCGCTGAATCATGCACGTAACTCTTCGTGTCAAAATATGCGTTCACAGCGTCGTGCCCATGGCTTATCGTGCGCGTGGCTTGTCGTGTCAAAATATTCGTAGAGTCACGCGCACGATGCGGCGAACACTTTTTTTGACACCACGGGCCACGCACACGATGAGCCACGTGCACAATGCAGTGAACGCATATTTTGACACGACGGGCCACGCACACGATGAGCCACCCACACAACAAACACATATTTTGACAAGACTTGGATAAAACATGAGATTAAGCGAGTATCTGGCAAATTTGAGTGTCTTTTTAATCCTCTTCATAGCATCTGCAGCAGACACGTATTTTAACATGACAGGTGATGCACATAAGTTTACATGACGTGCCGAAAACATATTTTGACATGACGAGCCACACACATGACGGGCTACATACATGTTGTGAGGAGCTTTGCATTGTGCGGTATCAGTGATGATTTTGTGTTAAAATGAAACAAAAGTTGTTTTAAAAGTTAATAACACAGATATGTGTGTATTCTGGGACAATGCATTTAGCGAGTTCTCTCAAAACTAACACTGATTGTGTTGTTTTTATACATCTGTAGCTCAATTGGTAGAGGATTACGTTAGCAGATTAAAGGGCACAGGTTTGATCCCAGGGAACACAAATATGGAAAAAAATCTATAACTTATAACGCACCGTAAGTCGCTTTGGATAAAAGTGCCTGCAAAATGTATATATGTAAAATTCAAACATTTTCACATTTTGCAGCCTGTAGGACTAAACACTACGAGAGTCCTTTCGCTAATGTATAGAGTTGTATGCAAGTTTAATGGCCCACGATCCCCTTGTGTTTATCAGAGGAACGTCAGGTGGAAAGAAGCCAGACAGGCATATGATCTTTTTAAGTAAACAACTCCTCTGAAAGCCTGGAGTGTTAACAGCTTCTTACTAAAAATGAGTTTGGATTCTGGGTTGTAACATCAGCGGGGAGGAGATGTGTCATATTGGGTGGTCTGGATTGGTATGTGTTGCATTAGGAAAACGATATACAGATACAAATAGGGACAGAGCATATGACAAATATAGCAGATGTCAAAACAGCGCATGTGGGTTTATTTTACAAGTTTTAATTGAAAGTTAAACTGAGAACTAGGTCGGGGGGTGTTATAAAAAAACATGATCAAATGTTTTTTTTTTCTCCAAACACATCAGGAAAGTTGAACAGATACTTTACAGTACATTTTTGACTTTTACAGAAGATATTAAGAGGTTCACCGTGCTTTCATTAACTTTATATCAAAATATAAAACACATCAGGTTTGTGTTGACAGTCTCACAAAAACTGCATGAATTCCCAGCAGTCTGCTGTAATGCAAATCAAAATCTCATCTAAATACTTGCACAAAACAACCAGGACTTATTTACCATGAGACTTTACCATGTTATACAAAATAAATGGGTCAGTGACAAAAACAGTTTGGCAAGATGAGAAATTCAAAAATCTTTAAAAAAAACTTGTTTTAAAAGCACGCATCAGGTTTATTTCAATGCACATAGTGTATTTATGTTCATTTTAAGCAATAAAAAATTACATTTGTACCATTTTATGAAAGTAAAGACTGAATTGACCTAAAAATGTCAAATGGTGTAACCGCCAATTGCGCCAAAGAATGAGAAATATTCAATATTTTATCCACCTTGATGACATGTAACCGTAATAATAATACTTTTAAAATATCATTTTATTGCTTATTTCTAAATGTAAATTTTAATGCATTTTTGTAATATTTGTCCGGACATATGCTGAAAACAGTTCTGTTTTCTAAATAATCTTTGACAAATTATGTAAAAATTAAAATATGTAAAAAAATCATATTACACTAAACTAGATGATTATATTTTACTCCACATTTTTCATGAATATATTTATATTTTCATTTAAAAAAAAAATAGTTACACCAATTGACCGGTTACACCACATTGACATTTTTGCAATTATCCCCCAAAAATTCTTTCAAAATAAAATAAAACCAGAAATTTTAGACTTGGTCCTCAAAAAAGAGAATGTATGCAAGTAATCTGCAAATGTATTTTTAAATGTTAACACTTTTACATTTAATTGAACCATACAGAAATAATTAACGTCATGTCATTGACCCAAATAAGACCCAGTTTTATGGCAATACCAAGAGTCAGGCTATATGAAAGTAACCTCCACAGATGTCATAAGAAGAACTGATATAAAAGCAGAAGTTTGTCATCATACCACTGATAGTGATGCCCAGTTCAACTCCTCTCTTCTTCTGCAGTTTCACATGGAAAGTTCCACTGCTAGGCACAACTGACTCTGTATTAAGAAAAAAAAACAATATTAGGGACAGGTCTTATCCTAATCCCAGACTAAAATGCATGTTTGAGCTGCCTTAATTTAAAAACACCTTGCACTGACATATCTTAACATACACTCACCTAAAGGATTATTAGGAACACCTGTTCAATTTCTCATTAATGCAATGGTGTAATGGTGTGGGAGGTGTTTTCTTGGTACACTTTAGGCCCCTTAGGGCCAATTGGGCATCATTTAAATGCCACGGCCTACCTGAGCATTGTTTCTAACCATGTCCATCCCTTTATGACCACCATGTACTCATCCTCTGATGGCTACTTCCAGCAGGATAATGCACCATGTCACAAAGCTCGAATCATTTTAAATTGGTTTCTTGAACATGAGAATGAGTTCACTGTACTAAAATGGCCCCCACAGTCACCAGATCTCAACCCAATAGAGCATCTTTGGGATGTGGTGGAACGGGAGCTTCGTGTCCTGGATGTGCATCCCACAAATCTCCATCAGCTGCAAGATGCTATCCTATCAATATGGGCCAACATTTCTAAAGAATGCTTTCAGCACCTTCTTGAATCAATGCCACATAGAATTAAGGCAGTTCTGAGGGGAATCAAACACAGTATTAGTATGGTGTTCCTAATAATCCTTTACGTGAGTGTAACTAAGACCTAGTCCTGGATTAATCTAAACCCTGTCCGGGAAACAATCGCACAATCGTACCCCCACCCAAGTAAAAAGATAGAAATGTGTGATTGAATAACTTTTGGTAACTGACCTGCCACATCAAACTCAATCTCTAGTGCGACTTTATTGGCCAGAGCAGCATCTCGAAGCAGCTGATTGGCTTCTTCCAGCGTTCCATCTTCTGTAGGAATTCCATTAATGGATAAAACTCGATCACCAACCTGGAGCAGTCCACACCTGCCAGTCAAAATGAATTCAAAGTAAGAAAAAAGTCTGGGAGTGGTGGGATGTCTGGTCTTATGCCACATGATGTCATTGGTGGTTTGGACATTGTTATGTGATTACTAAGCTTTTTGGACGTTCTGCATGGTTACTAGGACATTGCTAAGTGTCCATTACGGTGTTCCAGGTTGTCACTAAGGCATTTCAAGGTGGTTGCTACACTCTCAGAAATAAAGGTACAAAAGTCACTGGGACAGTACCTTTTCAAAAAGGTACACCTTTGTACCCAAATAGTGCATATTAGTCCTTCAAAGTACATATTAATAGTTCAAAGATACATATTTGTACCTAAATGGAACATATTAGGACAATTTTTAAAGGGTACTGCCCCAGTGACAACTTTTGTACCTTTATTTTTGACAGTGTAAGGTATTAGGTGATTGCCGTAACAGCATGCGTTTGTGTGTATGGTTTAGTCCCGACTGTAAGACTTTACCTTTCGGCTGAGCTGTCGGGCTCTATGAAGCGGATAAGAGGAGGGGCAGAGAGGGTCTCCGTTGCGAATATCCCACCTTGTAGCTGTACCCCAAAGCCATTTAGAGGGTCTCCTCTCAGTGTGATCTCACTGGACTCTGTGTGCACTATCTGACCTCCGGGACCCACAGAACTTGAAGCTAAAGATACAGCTGAACACAGACATATTGTCATATGAATGTGCTTAATGTACATACATATTTGACACATCAGCATTTTTTATCAGTAATTGGATTTTTTTAAGTGGGCTATTGACACAAAATTTACACCAGATGTAACCATCAGGCCAAACATTGAATTCATACAAAGAAATCAGAAAATTTAAGTATACAAGTTGAGTCATAATAAATAAAGTGAAATGACACAGGGAACATGAAAATAACAAGGTGTAAAATGGCATAGAAAGCCAGGAGATTACCTGAAATCCAAAACATGTAAGGAATTATTGACGACGGGCAATTGAATTGCAATGCGGTGCAATGCGGCACAACGCGAAGCGAATTTCAAATAATTCAAAGGACCGGAGTCAATTATTCCTCTTAAACCTCTTATTTCACCTGTGCCATTTATGTAAAATGTTTAAAGATACAAGGGAAATGTTTTGTTATTATTTTTGAAATGTGCAATATGTCCATCTGGTATTCCAATAATATTTTAATATTTCAGTGAGGACTTGACACGACAATGATAAAGCAATGTACAGTATGAGGTCATTTTCACTTCATTATGTGCTGTATAGCCCTCTAATGAGCTCATAATGACATTGGGAATGTTTAACCCTTCAAGAGGTCATAATGATTTCATGCAAATAGCCCTCTAATGAGCTCATAAGACATTATAAGCGTTTAACCCTTTAAGAGGTCAATGATTTCATGCGAATAGCCCTCTAATGAGCTCATAAGACATTATAAGCATTTAACCCTTTAAGAGGTCATAATGATTTCATACAAATGGCCCTCTAATGAGCTCATAATGACCATGAAATGTAAAGCCCCAGATGATGTCATACAGTAATGCTCAAACACACAAAGAAACAGTCACCTACACGAGCTCTTGCTCTCTTTCTTCCTCTGCCTCCTTTTGAGCATTGAGTTTCGTGGGCTCATGGGAGGGGCAGTACGGGGCAGCGTGTTGGATCCCTGACTGGTCATGCCTGATGTGGTGGTGGAGCCCGGAGAGAAGTTAGTGCACACTACCGCTGGGGAGAATAAAGAGAGAAAGAGAGAGTGTAACCACATTACAAAATAAAAGCTAAGAGATGAAAAAGGCTTCAGTCAAGTTCACTGCAGGTTAATGGTCCGTCTCCAACAGTTCCCTTGCTAGCCTTTTTTAATCGGTTCCACTTCTCTAAGTTTTTGTTAAGGGAGGGGACGTTACATCGCATTTGGGGGTAAAGAAACTGCTGGGAAGTACATGTCTGGGTTAAAAGCAATGTTCCGGATTAATGCAATTCGAATGAAATGAGATACTGGTTTCCGAAGGTTTCATTATTATTACTGTATTATTTGTATCTTTAACTCTTTATATCTCGTCAATTAAGAGAAAACATTTGCATAAAAAACATGTTTCTAAAGATTTTTTTATGTTAATCTGCAATACCGTGATTATCCACTAGATGGATAATCCGTGCAATTACCCAATTTATGAAAACACTGAAGCAAAAATGTTATTTACTAATTTTAAACTTTGTGTATGTTTTGATAATAATTCTGAATCTGATCTCTAAAAAAATTCCTAAACAAAAATGCAATTATTTCAACTTTTTGCTAAAATATTCTTCTTATTTTTTTTCATATTTAAAAGTTTATAAGCAGAAAAAAATATAGATAGGATGAAACTTTTTTTTTCCCCGTTTTGTTTGTTTGAAAGCATAAGGTCTGATCTATTTTTTTATTTATTTGTATGTTTATATATTTTAGAAGAAGGGATTCTATGAAACTTTTGTGCAAATGCTGGTCTGCAACTTTTCAAAAAGAAAATGGCTGGCGGGGAATGAGTTAAAGGTGCAATGTGGAACTTTTTGAAAAAATCTCTATACATAACTATATTATCAGTGGTGTATAAAGACCTTACACAACGAACTGTATTGTTTTTATGAGCTCAGAATGAGCCATTTTTATCTAAATACACGGTGGGTATCCTTACATGGAAGTCGCCGTCATGTTTCTACAGTAGCCCTAAACGGTCAAAAAACTGTTTTACAGTGTGCATTTCGTCCCTACGTTGTCTCAGACAATGACATGTTTGTCCTATGGCAGCTATTGTAAATTCTCTTTGCGTTTTAAAATGAAGGTTGGTTGTAATTTGCAGTTTTACCCCTAGATGCTGTTAAATAACCCACACTGGACCTTTAATGCTACAAAAGCAAATTTATTTACATTTAAATGGCACCTATTATGGCCATTTTACAAGATGTAATATAAGTCTCAGGTGTTCCCAGAATGTGTTTGTGAAGTTTCAGCTCAAAATACACCACAGATCTTTATGATGTCATGTCCAAAATTCCCTATTTGGGTGGGAGCAAAAACGCTTTTAATGTCTGTACCTTTAAATGCAAATGAGCTGATTAAAACAGTCTGAGACAATAGTATCTAGTGGACAGAGTACAACTTGCTGAGCGTGTAAACTATGGTAATGCAGAACTGTAAGTGGGCGGGGCTTTGTCAGTGTGACCTCACATTAATAAGAGAATCAAAACGGCATGTCTAATGACTGATTTGGTTTAATAGGGATTTAAAAACAAGGACCGGGTGGATTTTTTCATTGTATGGTGGTTATGTACACACACTGCCAACACACATTATGTCCAATCACCTTGTAAAAGTGGATTTTGCACAATAGGTGCCCTTTAAATATTAATTATTTAGCAAAGGCTTTTAAAGTGGCTTACAAATTGGTATAAAGCGAGCACAGATGAGACACATTAAAGTGTTGATTTAATTAAAAGATAATGTGATGCATGTAGTTACATTTACAGTAATCCTGAGAGCTGGATGGGTTACTGGAACCAGAGGTCCACGTTCCTGTTTTACAGTGAGCAGGGTGTTGAGACTGGCAATAATTCACACAGGGGTCCCAGCAGTGAGGGTGGTCGCTTTTCAGGATTTTAACTGCCAAACACACAGAAAAAGTTAAATTACTAAATGACTACTTGAGTTATTATTTAGCTGCTCAATTACACAGGTTATGCAAGCAAACAAGGCATGTTTCTGATATTATTTCATTGTGCATATGAGTATAAATAAGTCCCAAACGACACAAATCTAGATCCGCACCGGAGTCGTCTGCTGTCTGGGTACTTAAAGTACCTTATCGACGTAATGTGCCCGCTTCGTAACTTTTAAAAACCCGCATCAAAATGCACAAAACCTGTAGTGGACATTCCACGAATGATGCAGCGATATACAGTACACCTGAAGCAAAATATTTTAAGTAATGCAGAAATGTGGGCGGAGGTACGTATGAGTTGAAAATTTGGATTATGACAGATCTGAAAACTCAAATCAACTTAGTGTAATGTTTCTGTTCATATGCGACATGTACTGTAAGAACACAGCAAGGCTTTTTCGATAGTGCCTCATTAATACTCATTTGAACACTGGAATAATTCATATGTCAAGGGTCTGCCGAAGTCACATTTGAGGGATTACATCCGTCTGTGATGCTGTTTGGGGAAAATGATTGCGCAGGCAAAACAAAGAGGAATCTCATTAGAAAGCAGGCTAATGAAGTTCTCGGTGCTAGAGGCGGGCCGTATAATTGAGTGCTTTTGTGTGCACGCATGCTGTTTTTCATTTGCTTGCAGAAATGCTGTATCTCGCAGCGCTCATCCTCAACTGAGGCCAGTAGGTCTGAAAGTACTGAAAGGATTGAATTTTAAAATGACACTTGAAACAAGTGATAGAGTAACTGAGTATTAGAATGTCCCTGTCAATCAATCACATGTCTTGTAATTTAAGCCTCAAAGGACAACGTGTGAAGATATCATTCGAAAATGTTTTAACTTTATTGATCTGGCTGACCTTAAAGGTCCACTTTTTTTGAAAATATGCTCATTTTCCAGCTCCCCTAGAGTTAAACATTAGATTTTTACAGTTTTGGAATCCATTCAGCTGATCTCCGGGTCTGGCGGTAGCACTGTTAGCATAGCTTAGCACAATTCATTCATCTGATTAGACCATTAGCATCGCACTAAAAAATAACCAAAGAGTTTCAATATTTTTCCTATTTAATACTTGGCAATACTGTAGTTACATCCTGTATTAAGACAGACGAAAAAAATAAAATCTGCGGTTTTCTAGGCCGATATGGCTAGGAACTATACTCTCATTCTGGTGTAATAATCAAAGACTTTGCTGCCGTAACATGGATGCAGCAGGCGTAGTGATATTACGCACTGCCCGAAAATAGTCCCCTTGGTTACTTTCTATTGCAGGGGACTGTTTAGTTCCTAGCCATATCTGACTAAAAAATCACAACTTTTACTTTTCTGTCGGGCTTAGTACACGATGTAACTACAGGAGAGTCAAGTTTTAAATTGAAAAAAATATCCAAACTCTTTGGTTATTTTTAGTGCGATGCTAATGGTCTAATCAGATTCAAAGGATTGTGCTAAGCTATGCTAAAAGTGGTAGCACCAGACCCGGAGATCAGCTGAATGGATTCCAAAACGTAAAAATCAAAACTCTAGGGGAGCTGGAAAATGAGTATAATTTCAAAAAAAGTGTCCCTTTAAGCAACTTGAAGGTCCAAAAGTTTTTAATGTACTTCATGCTAATGTATTCATGTCCTACTACTTTGTGCATTGCTATTTAACTGTGTGTCTTCCCCTTTGCCATGCTGGAAGGGGCCACCTTAAACCATGGTAATTAAAACAAAGCAAGCATCATGAAGGTGCACGGCGGGTGTTGATGCGATGTGATTTCTGCCCAGTGCTCTGAAAGTTAAAGTAAAGAAATTCAATGAAGTGCAAATAAACAGCGGGAGTAACTATGAATCTTAAACAAGCTTAGACCAGCCAAGCTAGGGCCAAATCCCCTCTAAAACCAACACCTAAAGGGCTCGTTATAGTTGTGCGTAGGTCCTACGGCGTAGCCACGACTGCGTAGGTTCCACGTCAGTTTTCATTTATACTTTTGCGTCGACGTGCAAACACACGCGCAGACCGCTGGTAGGCAGTAACCACGCATGTAACCACAGCAGCAGCGCAAACGTCAAAGAAGAAGAAGCAGCTTGGCATGTTAACCCACAAACGAAGAAGAAACGGCAACTTGTTTTGTATGTTTTGAGAAGACCAGCAAAGATGGAAGTAAACAAACAGCGACTTTTGTTGCAGTTTGAGTTAAATCACTCATCAGCTTGGCTCATCTTTGTTTTCACCGTCGCAAACGAAAATACCTATGATGCAGTTTTTTTACCTAATGGGAGGGGTTCTGGTGGACCAATCACAGCGCTTGCGGTCCGCTGTTAAATATTTTGCGAGCTGCACGTCAGGCTACGCAGAGCTACGCACAGGCTACGGATAACCTACTGCGTAGAGCTTACGCATGACTATCGGGCTTAAACCTGCTAAAACTAGGCCAGCCAACCCGCTTAGGTTAATTTTATCTCCTACTTTTAGCAGGAGTAAATGATCTGGGGCCTCATTAAAAAAATGCTGCGTTGAAACCATCCTACATTTGATCTTACAATAATTTATCAAAAATGCATACGTGTGATTCATAAAATGAACGTATGCACAGAAAACGCGTGTACCCTTTTCTTTCAGATGTGAAATCTATAAATCGCAAATGAACTTGGAGCAGTTTCAGATCTCCGCCTTTGAACGATGCCTAATTAATGTCGTAGACATAAAAAAGCGCTTGGCAATGTTTAACCCCTTTTCAAACAGCAAGAATGGCTTATATTTCCAAGAACCTGCAGCAATTGGACAAGCAAAAGTGTCTGCTCAGATCCTGACGTGGCGCTAGTTTTTATAAATATGGACTGTGTCGTGGATTTTTGAGTAGACACACTTCACGATCAAATCTGTGTGTACGCATGCTTTATAAATAAGGTCCCTAAATGCCAAATTTGCATTTAGTAAGAGCAAGACCTGTTTTTTTTTTTCCTTTAAAGATATCCCTAAAAACTCTGAAAAAAAAGAAATATATTGACTTGTGTACTCTTGATTGATTTACAGAATGTCTACAGAGTTTGGTACTTCATCCTAAAGCTTACTTTTTAAGTAAAAATGGAGGTGATGCTTATTATGGCTTTGAAACGCCATAACCAAATGATGTGACATTTGTAATGTAGCTTAACCCTCCACTGTCTCTACATAAGAGGATTGTGAGATATATGTGTGTGTGTGTGGTTACACGTGGTATTAATGAAACCTACGGCACTTTTTTAATCTTCAGTACATTACTAAACAGCCGTCACCTCACTGCAGTGCAGTTTGAATTAGCATTGCATTAGCATCATGTTTGTATTTCTGTCACATGGGCATAGACGAGACACTTTTTGACAGGTTTTCACAAGCCAGGTTAAATACGACTATCGGTTCGTCTGTGCGCCAATGAGGCATCTCCTAAAATTTGAGAGCTAAATCCCTCATCCTGGTGGCTTATGCTAAGCTCCTCTGCAATGTCGCTAAACGCAACTCTGTCTGTTGATGTGGGAATTGAGAACACCAGGAATGATGACCGTAACGTCTCCCACGCGGACAGTGGCGAGGGAAGCTTAATTTGTGTAAGGAGATTACTATATTAGGCTACTATTATCAAAACCACACGCCAGCAGGTTACTAGCACTTGTGATTAGCGTCAGTTTTGGCTTACTTGCTAATAAATGTTGTGTTTACAAAATAATAACAAAAAATCTTATTTAATTATAATATAGGGTGACCATACGTGCCATTTTTCCGGGATGCGTCCTGGCCAGGATTTCGTATATTTGTCAACCACATACATTATCAGGGTTTTGGACAGTATTTTATCTGGTCAAGCTCTGGGACCAGCTGACACACCAGCTAAAACCAGCTGACCCATCAGCTTGACCAAACTAAAAGACCAGCTTAAACCGGTTACTTCCATCATAAACCAGCTAAGACCAGCCAACCAGATTCTTAGAGACGTATAATAATATTTTATACCTCCTTTTTTTTACTGATGCACTAAATGAGTCAAAACATCAAACTTTACATATTTGCTTCATAAATCTGATCCGAATTGTATCGTAAGCAACCAATTGCTGTGCATCAGCCACTAAATGTGGCAGTTTTAGTGAAGTCTTCCACTAGTACAGTGCAAGAATTGGACTAAATTGAAATCATAGGTCATATTGATGTTAACAAAGTGCCACATTTCTAGTTTTAACAGTGCGTGGCTATAATGACCTCCATCTTTGTATTGGCCTGATCGCTGTTTGCACAAGCTGTGCCATTATGGAATACATTTGTGCACCCCGCTATAATTCGCTATTGATTCGATTCCCAAAGAACAGCTCGGCACCTCATGCCGTATTTAATAGCGTGCACTAACTCAGGGTTTTAAAGCACTGCAGTCTCCACCATTAGGCATCTGTTCATCTCTAGAGTTTGCATACAAACTGACCGAAAATAACTAATGGAGGTCTGCATGCAGGCTTGGTTTGAGATCTGGCCGCTGTCTGTTAGTTTCTGGGGTGAGCGGGTCCATGATTACATCCATCCTGCGGTCTAAAACTCATGGGGCGACATCAAGCACAACGAGAAGCTAATTAAATGAGATGACAGAGCAGTCTTAGGCATCCGTTTTTTCCTGTCCTCATTTCAACATCGGCTGGGCACTTCAGAGAGGACACATGTTAGGTTTGTATCTCCTTAATTAGTAGGAGAATATTATGACCTCCTTTTGAGCAAACAGGAACGCAAATAAAAGACACAACAATTACCATAATCAGAGTCTGTTGTATACTTAAATATAGCAGAACCATAGCTGGTTAACAATGTACATAGTGTACACTACTGATGTATATATGGGTATCACCAGGTCTTAACACCCGTGATTTTGCTGTGTAGCAAAGATGGTTAACAATGTATCAGACTTTCAGCTGGCATAAAATAGAGGAATCTCAACTGATTAACAATATAGCAGAGGTAAAACTGTTAACAATATTTCGGCTAGTTAAAAATACAGCAGAATCTTAACTGTCTAACAATGTAGCAGTCTCAGTTAGTTAACTATACACTATAGCAGCATCCCAACTGGTTTAACAATATAGCAGACTTTCAACTGGTTAACAATATGGCAGAATCTCAACTGGTTAACAATATAGCACTATACAGTAGCAGACTTTCAACTGGTTAATAATATGGAAGACTTTCAACTGGTATGGCATAATCTCAACTGGTTAATAATATGGCAGACTTTCAACTGGTTAACAATATGGCAGAATCTCAACTGGTCAACAATATAGCAGACTTTCAACTGTTTAACAATATACAGTAGCAGACTTTCAACTGGTTTATAATATGGCAGAATCTCAACTGGTTAATAATATGGCAGAATCTCAACTGGTTAACCAGGTAGCAGAATCTAAACTTGTTAACAATATTGCAGAATCTCAACTGGTTAACAATGTAGCAGAATCTCAGCTAGTTAACATTAAAGTATAGCAGAATCTCAACTGGTTGACAAGTTAACAGAATCTCACCTCTTTAACAATGTAGCAGAATCTCAGCTAGTTAACATTAAAGTATAGCAAAATCTCAACTGGTTGACAAGTTAACAGAATCTCACCTCTTTAACAATGTAGCAGAATCTCAGCTAGTTAACATTAAAGTATAGCAAAATCTCAACTGGTTGACAAGTTAACAGAATCTCACCTCTTTAACAATGTAGCAGAATCTCAGCTAGTTAACATTAAAGTATAGCAGAATCTCAACTGGTTGACAATATAGCACACTATCAACTGGTTAACAATCTGGCAGAGTCTCAACTGGTTAATAAAATATAGAAGAATCTAAACTGTTTAACAAATATAAAACAGTTTCAGCTGGCTAACAATATAGTTGAATAACACTACTTAAACTTAACCCTTTAAAGTTTCAACTGGTTAATAACATTGCAAAATCTCAACTTAACACTATAAATGAGCATCAACTGGTTAACCAGATAGCAGAATTTCAACTGGTTAAATATAGCAGACTTTTAACTAGTTAACAATATGGTAGAATCTCAACTGGTTAACAATACTGCAAAATCTCAACTGGTTAACAATGTAGCAGAGTCTCAGCTAGTTACAGTAACATTAATGTATAGCAGAATCTTAACTGGTTAACAATGTGGCAGAATCTCAACTGGTTAACAATGTAACAGCGTCTCAGCTAGTTAACATTAAAGTATAGCAGAATCTCAACCGGTTAACAATGTGTCAAAAGCTCAACTGGTTTACAATGTTGCAGAGTCTCAGCTAGTTAACATTAAAGTATAGCAGAATCTCAACTGGTTAATAATATAGAATAATCAAACTGTTTAAAAATATATCACTGTTTCAACTGGTTAATAAAATGGCAAAATCTCAACTTTACAGAATAGCTGAGCATCAACTGGTTAACAAGATTGCAGAATCTCAACTGGTTAACAATATAGAAAACTCTAAACACATTAACAACATAGCAGTTTCAGCAGGTTAATAATTGCAAAATCTCAATGTGTTAACAATATAGCTGAGTCTCAGTGCTAGAGAACATAGAAGGATCTCAACTGGATAAAATATAGCAGTCACAAATGCTTACCAATATAGAAACATTTCAATTGGTTAACAATAGTCTTAACTGGTTATCAGTACTGCAAAATTTCAACTTGTTAACATCTCAAGTGGTTAAAATGTATCAAAATTTCAGCTGATTAACAATAAACCCTCAAGTGGTTAAGAATAAAGCAGTTTTAACTGGATAACCCCTTGTGAAAATTAACACGTGGTCAATTTTCGTAAGGGACAGTATAGCAACCTAGAATCCTAACCCATTAGCATTTCTACCATTTCTATATATTCATACAGTTTACAGTAGGTCTGACCCAAGATCAATTTTAACCTGTTACAATCATCTGAGGCCTAGTCCACATGGACACAGGTATTTTTATAACCTGAGTTTTTCCTCCTGCGGTTTATAAAAAAATCCCGTCCATACATGCTCAATTTAAAAGAAATCTCTGCCTACACGAGAGGTCAAAAACATGCTATTGCGCACTATCAAGAGCATGCCACACCAGCAGGCGGTGATATAACCCTAATCGTAAAGCCACGTTGGCCAATCAGAATCCTTAATCAGAAGGAAAAACCCCAGTTTTACTGCACGACAACACTGCAACCCGCGTTTCTGAAAATCCTCACCCTGGCAGGGGTTTTCAAAAATTTTCGGTTTCAGTGACCTGATACTGCGTTTATTTTGCGTTATAAAAATACCCGTGTCCCTGTGGACAAGGCCTTAGACTAGACCTAATCCATGTCTGAAAACTTCCCCAAATGCCATTCCCCTGTCTCTCACCAGTGTCCTGGGGTTTTCCGGGCAGGCGGGTTTGATGAGCAGGCAGGATCTCTAGTTTGGTCTGATCAGAGGTGCTGGCCAGCAGCTGTGTCGCCTCCAGAACTGAACAGTGCTCTGTGCTGGTCCCATCTATAGACAGAATGTGATCGCCCACGTGTAACGCTCCTGACCTGAGGTGCACAGAGAGAACTGCTAGAACTGTCATAAACGTGTGACAACATCACATCAAAACGTACTTGAATGATAAACACGGTCCATGGTTTTATGATGTCAATTTCAATTGTAATTATAAATAAACCATGTTTGTATTCCTGTTTTGTTTTAAATTTATCTGTTCACACATCGGTTTCTCGCACAAACAGATCGTTTCATGTAGGACATCAATGTGTCGTCACAAACCACAGGGTTTAATTTGGATTTGTCTGTGCATGTTCTTTATCAGATTTTGTTACCATCCACTTGCATTATATGACTGAAATGGTTAAAAGTCCTAAAAATCTACATTTGTGTTCTACTGACGAAACAAAGTCACCTACATCTTGGATGGCCTGGGGGTAAACATTTCATTTTAAGATGAACTATTGCTTTAATTCATATTAACTCTAGTAGTTTCTGTCATAAATACAATGCCATGTTGTTTTAACAAAATGTTGTATCGAGAAGAATAAGACGCATTTCAGTATAATCTTATGAGTCGTACATACAACTAAAAGATTCATGCATCATAATAACTACGCATACTTTGCATACCTGTACAAGTACTCAAAAACTAAATAAATTTATGTCAAAATAGTTTTACTCGCAATTTACCAAAATACGCCCATGTTTTGTGAATGAGGCAAGCTGAGTACAGTATGTACCTGTCCACAACACTGGCAGCTTTGATCTTCTCGATGACGATGGCCTGCTTATTCCTGTGCATAGCAGAAGTCAGTGTGATTCCCAGACTCGCTCCGGGTGATTTGGCGATCTCCACCAGCAGAGGACCTGAAGCGTTTGTCACAGAGTCTAAAGGGAAGATGAAAGGGAGAATCAAAGACAGTAAATGTGTGCCCACTGTGATATATATATATATATATATATATATATATATATATATATATATATATATATATATATATATATATATATATATATATATATATATATATACCAACCAGTTTTTGCATTTAATATAACACAGAGCACATAATTACTGGAAAACCCCAGTTCATGGGATGGATCTACAGAGTAGTAGTCTCCAGACTCACCCATGATGGAGACGTCATACTCGATCTGAAACAGGGCTTCTTGGCCACACTGGGTCAGTACGGTGAGGGCATCGCTGTGACTGGCATTGTGTAATGACACGCCGTCCACACTCAAGATCCGATCACCCACTTTAAGTGTCCCTTCTCTGTATAAAAACACATGCAAACATGATCACCAGTATGTACATTACAGCTGGGAATGTTGTCCTTACTATTGAGAAAAAAATGGATGGCGTGTCATTTCTGCACATCCACACTTTCATCTCACTTTATCTTCATTGATGTCATTTAAACATGCACTTTGCAAAAACACTTTGGAGGAACACTAATGTGTATATTAGGTTAAATGTGGTGGAGAGGTTTTAAAAATGTTTTTGTGACCAGGGCAATGTGTCACAGCACACAGATCATCACAACCTTTTGATTATGGGACTGCATAGAAGATGACCCAGCCAAGTCCCTATGCCAACTGCACACCATCGCCAACAATGCATGAAATGGGCCCAAGATCAGTAATTGGGACGTGGATGTTTGGCCTCATCTGACAACTTAAGATTTCTGGTGCATCACATTGATGGTCGAGCACAGATACGTCGATTACCGACAGAGGCGATGGCACCTGAATGAACTGTTGGACAAACACAGTTTGGGTGACTTTTTATTGGGACTGACAGCTGCAGGGTATCTGAACATCGTTGTGGACCAAGTGCACACATTCATGACAACTGTGACCAGTGATGATACAGGATAATATGCCAACAGCACACTGCCATAATCATCAAGGAGTGGCTCGGAGAACATGATGATGAATTTCTAAAAATGCTCCATATTTACCTGATATGAGCCAAATTAAACATTAGTGGTTTGACTTGGTACATTGCCACCTACCCACAATATATGGGAATTGGACGACTTGTTGTTGAAATGATGGTACCAGATACCCCAGGAAACCTATTGCCAATTTTGGGAAGTGAATGTATGTTTGAACACTGAACTGCAGCTCTGTCACTTAATATGTAACATAATATAAGCAGGTTTGTCTTCCTGGTCCCTTCAATGGGAGCAACTCACTGAAGTCTTCAACTACTTTGATTCCTTTGTAATTTAGGGCTTGTTCATACTTGACATGTTTGGTTTGATTAAAACGAACTCTGGTGCGATTGCTCAGTTGGTGCAGTTCTTTTGAGTAAATGTGATGCTGTCGCCCAAACTTTGGTGCGAACTAAACATGCAAACCGAGCCCGCTGAGAAGGTGGGTCTTGATCCGCTTTCAAACGAACTCTGGTGCGGATTGACTGATATGTGAACGCACATGGACCAGAAACCAAAAACAGGATGTAATATCACAAGATGCCAATTCTTTCAAATGTTCCAAATCTTCAAAGATCAAAGAATATGCATTTACACCTGGGTTGTGCATTACCTGTCGGCAGGGCCTCCTGGTCGAACGTGCGTCACCACCAAGGGTCTAGTTTTGAGCCAGTCCTCGTGGGAGCCCCCTGTGTTATGAACACAAATTAGACTCTGTATCATTTAATAATGACTATAGCAGCAAAATATGTGTAGCATCAACAAAATCCATCAGGGGATTTCATATATAAAAGCCACAGGGATAACCAAAGAGATAAAATCCAAACCCACCTCTCATAACGAAGCCGAAGCTGTTTCCCTCTTTCTGCAAACAGATGTCGATTGTCTTGGAGATAACACCTGAGGTACTGTCTGGTGCTACGAGCAGATGCAGGAGAGAGGAGACAGCGTCTTTAAATCAACACCTTTTACTGGGCGAACGGCCAGAGCAGGCGGACAATCGGATAAATAAACTGAACAAACAGAAGGTCAGGCAGAAACGCAGAGCTCATAAACACACCATTCATCTGCCATGCACATGATAAACGGACAACGATCAATATATAACACCACGCTGCCAAACTGACCAATGACAGACAATAACCTCGACATCTCAGGCTGTTTATATGTTTCATATTGATATTGATGCAGTTTTAACTCTTTGATGGGAATTATGCTGGTCTATGCTGTTTTTTTTCAGCAGGGAGTTCATCACAATAACAATGGACATGGATGCACTATGGTTGAGACAGTGTCCAAAAATGTTTAAAAAAAATGAAATATGCTGCTTGGTTTGATATCTAATGCAATGATGTTAATACAAATTTGGTTTATGTACCAAAATACTTGGTGAGGCCACTGTATAGTAATTAGTGCTTGACTGAAATGTTTTTTTGAAATTGCTGAAGCCAATGCCGTAAAAGTGGGATGGGTGATAAAATATATAATAAAATTCAACAACGACATTAAATTTCTGAAATCTGCCTTTTTCATGGTTCACTGCTGTGATGTAAATCAAAACCTGTTATTTTTTACAAGCCTAAACGTCCTGTTTCAGAAACACAGAAAGACAGAAAACGGTCCCACTTGAATCATTTTGTGGGGTCTTTAAAATGCGAAAGGTCTTGGTGATGTAAAAATTAGGTGTTTAAACTGATATTGAATAGAAACATCTTATGATCAGCCATGCATTCACTAGCAACCATGCACTGAAACATTTGCATCATGCAATATTGTGTGCTTCTATACACTGTTGCTTCGTACTGTAAGAAAAAAAGACTCATGTAATCACGTATGAATCGAGGCACGTGATTGGTTCAGACTTGGTTTTGATTGGCAGGACATGCCACAAACAGGCAAAAGTCAGAATACTCAACTTCCTACCAGCTGACGGCAGTTCATACTCCACTTCCAGCACAACGCGTTCGCCGACATTCTTCAGAAGACTTATGATCTCGTCGTGACGCAGTTTGGTCAGATTAATGCCGTTCACTGACTTGATGTAGTCGCCCACGTTGAGTTGATCGCTCCTGAGATTAAATGCACACAATGAAGTGCCCCCGCTGGTACTTTACAATGTGTATGTCTTGAAGGGGTTTTATATAGATTGCTTTTCTTCTGTAAGATCTAGCATGGTTGCAGTATTTCTCCTAAACAACCTGTAAGTATCTTGCCAGTCACAATGCAGGATGAGTCGCTTATAGACTCTTAATTTGTAGGGTAGGAGGTTGGTTCAAATCCCAAATTATTATTACTATAAAATCAACTAAAACAGTATAATTGTACAAATTGTACAGGTTTTGTACTGTTATTACAGTCAATATTTGGATGCGTGTCGCTACACTACGTTTTTGTTTAACAATGTAAAGGTTAATGTAGCTTTTCTCGTTCTCTTTTGATATGTTAACAGTTTGCGGGCATCCTGGCATTCAACATTTAACACGGAACGAATTAATGAGACAATTTCTGATGGTCCGGAGAAATCACCCATCAACGATCGAAACCAAAAACGTAATTAGCCTTCGAGTGGAACGTAAACGCAAAGCAAGAACTCTTTATCTGTAGCTGAACACTCCACCGGCAGTATAAATATGCTCATTTAGATGCTAATTAGACAAATGAATGCTAGTCATTCTCTTTGTCCTCCAGGCCAACATGAGTTAGCACAATGATGCCTGACAAAAATCTGTCACCAACCCAGAAGCTTTCAAAAAAATTCAGCCGCGAGGAAAGACAGAACGGTATAAGATGAAAAACCTTTCACTTTTTCCACTTTTGAATGAGCGAAATGAATCCAAACCGGAGCTAAACGTTTAAACACAAGCTCATATGCAATTAGGAGATGAAAAATTATGTATAATGACACATATATCACCCCAAAAATATAAGACGATTTATCAAATTCACATCGTCTTTAAGGACCTAAAATGTTTTCTAGTCAAGTGCCTTAATGTTGCTTTTCACTTGATTTTATACCGAAATGTTAAGCAATTTATAACACATTGCAAATTTGTTGCATTCTCATTGTTTCCACAAGGGGAGCTATAGCATTGTGTAAACTGTCGTTGACTACAAATTACTGCTTTTTAAACTTATCCAGCTCTACACTTTTTTTTGCTCTGTTTCATAGCAATATCAGGTGATTATAGTCATCCTGTGATTGGCTGATGTCAATATGTATATTATTCAACCCTTGGGGCAGTGGACAACGGCGACATTGGTGTTTTGCTGTGAGTTTGTGTGTGAAGCCCGGAGTAAAGTCTGTTTTCTACGTATAGGTGAATGAATGCGCACGGTCAAATACAGCCTTGCAAAGTATAGTCTAATTGAATTGTAAGTGTACACATACGTTCAACGCATGCGCATTGCGACAAAATGCAGTGCCTCTCCTGGGCTACATACTACATTCTTAGGTAGGCTTTAGGCGCGACCTATGCCTACAATGTATGCAGGGTTTCAAAAATCTGGCGGTGCGCTTACAATACGTGCGCCCTCTTCTGATGACGGAAATTGCGTCACGTGCACTGTACGCGGACCCTGGTAAAATACAGACTGTAATTTAGCCTTTATTGTATGAACTATTCTTGCATGAATTCAAGGTTTTATCTAGGATGTCCGATCAAGCCCTCACCTAGCAGCAAGTCCAGCAGGTCGCAGGTTGGAGACGCGGGGTTTGCCGTCCTTGTCCGTCCCGCCTGAGATCGTAAGACCCAAAGTGCTTCCCTCTTTCTTAATCAGCTCAACCAGGGTGACCCCACGCAGCTCTTCTGCCCGGAAACACAATGGACACATGCACACCCAACCACACACACAAACAAGAGACAGAAGTCAGCACTGATGGTCACATCACAAGCCTTTAATTTAAAAGATTTTAAGATATAGAGAAACATTATGTAAAGATCTTAACACCGCATTTCTGGCGAAAGAAAATGATCTTTTTTTAAACATTTCGGTTCTGCTTTAAAGCTAAATTTATTTGATAAACTTTTCAAAAGTATTACTTCCAGTTGACTGAGCTAATCCAATTACTTTCATAGAAGAAAGAGGTCTTGGATCAGCGATGCTTCCAGCTAGCAAACTGATTCAGACAAATGCCTTTCAAGAACCGCAGGAACATCTGGAGAAATCTGTTAGCAACACTCTCAAACCCCCAATGGCTCCAATCTCAAATAGTCATCTGAGCTAATGTGGCACGAAGAACTCAAATATCCCCAGTGGAAAAAGACACAATCCCTGATATCAAAAGAATTATATAGAGGCCAACTTGCCCTACGGTGGGTGGGAGTACCCATGTGGGTGCAAACAGAGGAATAGAGATGGATTTGGGCGTACCTGGGATGCTTTGTCTTCTGGGTATGAGCGAGTTGTCGGGCCCTGTTGAGTCCTTGTTCCCTTTGGAGTATGGGCCATCATCTGTGGGCGAGAGTTGATCATTGTAAGAAACCTTAGTAGAGGAAAGCCACTCACTCGCCAAAGTTGGTGTCAAAAGAGATACTTTTTACATAAAAATAAGATAAAAAATACAAAATGTGAAAAGTATCATCTACTGTTTTTCTACATTAGTGGGTCAAGAAACATAATAGACAAAAGCAGCAAATATACAAATATTAAACAGCTAAAGGTGAGGTGTCCTGTCGATGTACGCAATCAGACTGACGGACAATAAAATGCGGTCGCTTGGACTTAAATTGATAGTGGGACCTAAGTCCCACCTAAGTCAGATAGGTGCCGAATGGGCTTATTAGAATTGTTTTGAAGAGCAAGAGGAAAGGAAAAAGTTGTAAGAGTGCTTTCTAAGTATTTGGCAACATTAAACTTAATGAACGCTTAAAAATAAATATTCATAGACTTTTACTGATGCAAAAGTAATATTAATGCTGGTTTTAGCCAACAACACCCATAACCAAAACTTCCAACAATTCAGTGCTGTTTTGACAAAAAGTGCAACCTCCAAACAATAAAAACATCCTCGAAAGGGAGCAGTCAATACCACAGCTCCTACAACCACAAATTCCCCAATGTGACCTGTTGCGTGACCGTGTGGCAATAAAAAATTAGGTAAAAATCCCATGGACCTCTTACTAGAGTGAACAAATGGCAAAATAAAACAAAAAACACACTTGGCAAGAACATGTGGACTGTCTGCTGGGAGCAATCTAAAGTATTTACTGTACAGTTTGTGAAAGCTACTTCTGACAGATCTCAAAGTTGGGATTAGCCTCCAGCGCTAGCACAACACTAAACATACAGTATGAAAACGTCCTCCCAGCTCTCCGAAAACTCCAGCATATCGCCATTCACAGAAGTGAGCAGCATTTGTCTAATCCTCTCACTCGGGGGTTTTGGAAAGCTTCCCGCGTCAACCTATCAAACGAGGCGATTTAACCGTGATTGGTACCTCACTCGCAAAGCATCATGTGTGTCGCCAAAGTGCCATTTTATGAAAACAAATGCATGATTAAATAAAAAAATTCCAGTTGGGCTTAGCATTTGAGGAGCTATAGAAGAAACAGAAATACTTTGTATACGAGAAGACTTGACTGGATGGCAAAATTGGCCAGTCAAAACGCCAATCCCCAAGTGATGTTTTGATCTCTATATACAGGACAATACAGCTCAGGTTTCGCCTTACATGTGCCTTGTTTTGTAGTGGGATGCTGGTCATTTACACATCAAACACAGAAAATACATAATTTTACAAATTTGCACAGGACAAAGAACCACAAAAATCATGATCAGCTCAATGTGTATACAAAATCTGTTTAGTTATTAGTTTCCTTTAAAACACTAATATAAGCCTATAACTAAGTCCATATCTCTATAACCTATGCTGGATTCTTTCAAACCATGGTTGGGTCAAATCTATACATTTTATAGGTTTGTTTAACCCAGAAATTGGGTTTGTCCATATTATACCAGACCATGGGTTAAGTCAAGCATTTTTTGTGTGCTGGCTATACGGTAAGAATAGTTTAGTGTTTAGTGACCTCTCCACGCTGCTTTGAGTTTAAAGTAAACTGTTTAAATGAATAGCTCTAATTAGCCCGAAGATTGTGTTGCTGTAATCTGTGAGAGTCTTTTTGTTTAAACTCTACATGTCCTGCCATAATTACGGCCCATTATCAGCGCCAAACAGCCTGAAGCTTTGCTCAGAAGGAAAGAAACCTGCATCTTGGGTAATATATGCTTGACACACAACCAAGAAACACAATTGGAAAGGGGTTCCCAAATCACATTACTTACCTACTAAAGCACATTGTATTTCACATGTTGTGTAACACTAACAATGGTTCCCAAGACTCAGTGTGCATGAATTTACATACAAAGGCTTTGAAATATGGTACACAATTGTTCATGGCTGATCTACGATGCACCGCAAGTGATGTGATATATGAAACACTAAAGCAAGATCCTATTAGGAGCTACTGTACACTCTCTATATTAAAAAAGGCAAATATGATCAAAAACACAATTCATTTTCTATCACATAAATAATATCACAATATTATTATTTTTGCTGAATATTCATTTGAAAAATGTTATGTATGCCATAAATGTATCATGCAAATGTCAAATGTCATATCAATGATATGACCACAATGACCATGTTATTGTTTGAAGATCCTTGACAACATAAAACAATTAAAATGTTTAAAAACTCATAATACAATTAAAAAACTGATATACAATTTACAAAACACAATGCAATAAAATGTAGCATTTAAAAACAGCCAGAAGCTTTTATCCAAAACAACTTATAATACAATACAAGCTATACATTTTTATCAGTATGTGTGTTCGCTGGGGATCGAACCCATGAAGTATACACTGTTAACGCAATGCTGTATTAAAGGTGCCAAAGAATGCATTGTAATAATCTGTTAAATTGTTCTCTGATATCTACACAGTAGGTTTGTAGCTTTATTAAGTGCAAAAATTATTCAGAGTCAGTTTTTCTTGTCTATATACAACCCTAGGATTTGTCCCTAGATTGAAATGGTCTATTATTACCTTATTTGGAAGGGTCATGAATAATAATGTTGAGCTCTGCTCTGATTGGCTGTTTCTCAGAGCAGCTCCTTCAGGAGCTCTGTGTTTGTGTAAACAGATCTTATGTTTGAGACTGTAACAGATGAAGATACAGATTTTGAGGAATAATCAATTGTTTGGAGATTGTTAATGGACGTTTCTGAGTGGCACACTGCAAAAAAGAAGATTTTCAAGAAAAATTTTACTTAGTATTTTTGTCTTGTTTTTATCAAAATATCTAAAAATTCTTAAATTAAAATGCTTTGTCTTGATGAGCAACACAACCAAAGAAAATAAGTCTAGTTTTTAGACCAAAAATATCAAGCCAAAAATCTGCCAATGGGGTAAGCAAAAAAAATCTTGAACATTTTTCTTAAACACTAAAATCAAGAAAAATTCAAGAAAAATTTGCTTGCCCCATTGGCAGATTTTTTTGCTTGTTTTATGCACAAAATAAATAAAAAAATTACTGTAACGTCAATAGTAGAACTTCTGCCTAAATGTTAGCATATAGCATTAATTAGCATATAGCGCTAACTCAGCAATCACAACTTTGTTTTTAGCATTGTAACAACTTTGTACTTAATTTATTGTGTAATTTAATGTTGGGGACGTACATCTCGACTGTGACATCACAGTTGGTGTTATGTTGAGATTGGTCTGTTTTCCAGCGGTCTTTTGCATGCATGAGGTTTACATGAGGAGGAAACAATCATGTTTGATGCTCACAATATGTTATTACCATGTACACAATTCTTATTATTCATTTATGCCTATATAATGGCACCTTTTCTTGAGCCAAAGAAACACAGATGATGCTTGGATACGTGGTGCTCCAGCAGCCAATTCAAGTTCAAGTTTGGTTTATTGCATTTTTCAATTTTAAATAAAAATGGAAGATAATATATTTAAAAAATACAAAGAAATGATACTGACTGCTGCCATGACCGCTGTATGTAACAGCATCACCCTGTTGTTAAAACAAGCTTTAAAACAGCGTCACAGCTGTTAGCCGTAATCATCACATTCATATGCTCTCGTGGGAACGAAACTGTGTCGATGTGGGCGCGTGCATTCTGTAGCATCACGGCACGAGGTTTTACCGGCCCTCCGTCTGTGACCCTAAAATTAATCTGCTCAGGAACCGCATGGAAGTGAGTGGAAACTGGCATTTTAAATCAGATCACGTCCTCATAACACCACACTGGAGACTTGGCGCATTGAACAGCGATACGGCACGTTATCATCATAAGCATATAGTTACTAAAGGGATTTGGGGTAGAGATGTGACAAAGGAGTTCGGTTTGACTACCAGACAAGAACAAACTGAATGGGAGTTTGTGGGTCCCGGTTTGGTTTTAGGTAATGGGGTTATTTAAAGTTCATAGAGATGTACCCTGAATAGGATACTTTAATAAAAAGCAGCCCATTTCAAGCAGTTAATGACCCTAACCAAGCTTTATTTTCCTTATAATTACAGCAAACGTCGAAGCTTCATGAAGACCTTCATTTTGATAGAAAGTTAGACCTTTAAAAGCTTTATAAGCACTTAACTTTTTTGCTCCATTGCCACTTTTGTCTTTAACATTCATTCACTGCAAAAAATGACTTTCTTACTTAGTGTTTTTGTCTTGTTTTCAATATAAATATCTAAAAATTCTTAAATTAAGATGCTTTTTCTTGATTAGCCAAACAACCCAAGAAAATAAGTCTAGTTTTTAGACCAAAAATATAAAATTAAAGCGATTTTGTGCATAAAACAAGCAAAAAAATTGCCAATGGGGTAAGCTAATTTTTCTTGAATTTTTCTTGAATTTTGTGTTTAAGAAAAATTCTCAATATTTTTTTTGCTTACCCCATTGGCAGAATTTTTTGCTTGTTTTATGCACAAAACGTTTTTTTTTTTTTTTCTTAAAAAATCACTTTTTGCAGGGTAGGAAAATAAGTCTAGTTTTTAGACAAAAAAATGTAAGTAAATTAGTGCTTAAAACAAGCAAAAAATTCCAATGGAATAAGAATTTTTTTCTTGAAATATGTTTACTTTTTTCATAAACACTTAATTCAATAAAATATTTCTTATTCCATTGGCAGTTTTTTTTTTGCTTGTTTTATGCACAAATTTGCTTAAATTTTATATTTTTAGTCTAAAAACTAGACTTGTTTTCCTGGGTCATTTTGCTTATTAAGAAAATACATTTTAATTTAATATATAATATATTTAATTATATTTAATAATATATTTAAATATATCTAATTTGTACTTAAAACAAGAACAAATTAAATATATTATATATTAATATATTTTGGTTTTCAGTAAAAATATCTACAAATTCTTAAATCAAGATGTATTTTCTAGATCAGAAAAATGACCTAAGAATACAAGTCTAGCTTTTAGACAAAAACTATACAATTTAAGTGAATTTGTGCTTGAAACAAGAAAATTATCTGAAAATGGGGTGAGAAAATTTTGCTTAAAGGGGACATATTATGAGATTTTTTTTAAGATGTAAACTAAGTCTAAAATAGGTCTGAGCAAAAGTGTGCCGTTTTGGGTGTGTCATTTAAAATGCAAATGAGTGGATGAAGTGCAACCACTGATCACAATGATGGTGGTTTGTTGCAATTGAAACTCTATTGTGCTGTCAAATATTTTATCTCTCTCTTTCTCTCATACTAAATGGTTGTGCTGTGGTTGGATAGTGCAGATAAAGGGGGCGGTATTACCTTATTCTGACATCACAATAAGGGCCAAATTACAATGACCTATTTTTTCACATGCTTGCAGAAAATGGTTTACCAAAACTAAGTTATTGGGTTGATCTTTTTAACATTTTCTAGGTTGATAAAAGCACTGGGGACACAATTATAGCACTTAAACATGGAAAAAGTCAGATTTTCATAATATGTCCCCTTTAAATTAAGTGTGCAAGAAAAAAAGAAAACTTAATTTTAGATTTTTTTCTCACCCCATTGGCACACTGCAAAAAATGACTTACTTAGTATTTTTGTCTTGTTTTCAGAAGAAATATCTAAAAATTCTTAAATTAAGATGCATTTTATTGATGAGCAAAATGACCTAAGAAAATAATACTAGTTTTTAGACAAAAAATATATAATTTAATTGAATTTGTGCTTAAAACAAGCAAAATATCTGCCAATGGAGTCAGAAAATTTTACTTGAATTAAGTGTTTAAGAAAAAAGAAATCTTATTTCACAATTTTTTTCTCACCCCATTGGCAGATAATTTTGCTTGTTTTAAGGACAGTTTCACTTAAATTGTATATTATTTGTCTTAAAACTAGACTTACTTAGGTCATTTTGCTCATCAAGAAAAAACATCTTAATTTAAGAATTTTTAGATATTTCTACTGACAAGAAGACAAAAATACTACGTAAGAAAGTCATGCAAATGCAATTGTGCTTGGAAATATTTAACCCAAATCAGATATTTAACACAAAGCAGTACTTTAAACTACACCCTTAAAGTTTTAAATCTGTCTACACATATGTTTCTTTTAAATTTGCATTGGATGAGCTCTGGCGAACACAATAAGCTTTTTTAAAACAAAAACTTCCCCAAAAGAAAATCTCCTACCTAGACAGTATTTTAAAGCATCGAGCATGCTTAATATACCACCTACATAGAGTGCTCAGATTTCCTTTAGACGTATTAACAACATTTTTATCTTTATCTTCAATTAATATCAATGTATCAATGTTGCTATGGGCGTCACACATAAAAAAGTCTAGTACTTTATTTTATGTGACAGGATGAAAATGTAAATCAAGGCAGGGGAAAGGGGTAAATTGCCTTTACAAGACATATATCTCTGTCTTCTAATACTGGTGTTGGGTGAAGTGGAGCAGGTTGCGCTATTCGACTGAAAACAGGGGTCCAGGAAGTTTAACAGGGAACAAATTTCGCCATTAACCTTCGTCCCCTCCTTCTGGCTGTCTGCTGCTCCCGACCTCTGCACCCGGCCATAATTCACAGCGAATTTAAATGAAGGGAGTAAAAACCTGACAACAGGAAATGCCAGACATATACAAGCCAATCCCTGCTGCATTCATATTAGATGTCTGCTTCTCCTGTTTCAAGCAAAAAGATTTTGGATAAATTGACCAAACGGACAAATTTTGCGCTACAAAATTAGTACCGATCGTTATTTACATGTGCCGATTCTGCAGCTTTAAAGCTTGTAATGAATGCTATAAGTTTTGGTGAATGCTGCAATTTACCGCAATTTGCCGTACTTTACAGGAACTGTATGATATAGCAGCAAAACATATTTATGGTGGCTCAACCAATGCGGTGGACTAAGTGAGGTCTCCATTTACGGAAGCTGGGGTGACTTTACTTTATTTACTTATAAAGAGACCATGTGCAATTTTTAACATAAATGTTTCCATCCCATGCATTGTACCAGATTTAGCTAAAAGCTCATTTTCACACGCAGTCCCTTGACTGATGTGGTCATTTCCAAAAATTACAGAGCTTTCGCGATACATAACACTATATTCTCGACAGAGAGCTAGTTTAATATTTGCCATAAGCTGCTTGTTCAAAAAAAAAAAAAAAAAAAGGAGGAGAATTATGTTTTCCTGCTATGATAACAAATCAGCCAAATGCATCTCGCATTGCCACAGTTTCGAAGCAATTCACACCACTACAAATGTGCAATGATTACGTCATTATTATTTAAAGAGATGTACTTCAAAAACGTGTAATTACACATAGTCCACCTTTCATCGCTGTAACTTACGTTTCCTTGAAAAACTCCACACTACAAGCAATGTAGCATCTGGATAAACAAGGAACAATTAGTCTAATGAGCGGTTTCAAAATGCCAGCCATGTAAATGGGAGATTAGTCACAGAAAACACAGCACAGGAGGACGACGTGATCTTCTACATTATAAGTTGTGTCAAAGCGTTTAGCGTGGGTGGCACGGAGAGGTGGTTGCAGGCATCATCGTTGTTTGTTCGAGTTTGACAGAGATGCCTGAGGTAGATCATTCAAATGCAATAATCGTTGTTTTATTCAGTGAATCAAACGTTAAACTAAAAGTATAAAAAATTTGTTCGCTTCGAAACAAACCAGTGTTTAACATATTAACAATCAATCCAGTTGCTTAAAATTACTATACATTCATCTGAAGTACTATAGACAGTTTTAGCGGCAACAACATAAACTTTTGTGGTGTTTTGTGGCCCAAACTTAACTTCCGTTAGATCTCTGCAAGGAATCAAAAACAACAGTGTCTGTAGAGTAGATTATTTCTGATAGTGAGCTAAATAAATAACAAGTAAATTACCTCAGTTTAAAGAGCACCTATTATTCGATACACGGTTTTACATTTCCTTTGATGTGTAAGTGTGTATTCGTTACATGTTAACTTCACGATATGCAAAAGGTACAAATACCAAAGTAAATGATGATGCGAGTTAATGTTTCCAACGTAAATCTCTTTTCTTGGACTGCAACAAACACGTAAATAGGTGCTCTTTAAATCATACAGCAGCTAAAGCATATAACGTTACAATTAATGTAAGCCTTAACCATGTTAGCTACAGATTAGAGCTGAGCGATTAATTGTTAAAAGATCGTGGCCTCGATTCAACCCTCCCAACTATCTAATCCAGCATTTTGAAGATTCAGGTAATTATATTTTCAAGGAGCAAAGTTGTGTGATTGCAGTACCAGTTTTAGCCACAGGTTTTGTGATTGCAATACCAGTTTTGGCCACAATCCTACATACTGTTCCTTTAAGTATGCTGAACATTATGACGAGGGGTCTCATTTATAAAACTGTGCGTAGGATCCTTACTAAAAGTCTACGTATGCACAAAAGCCAAAAATGGCATATGCTAAAAAATATTAAGACTTTATTAAGAAAATAAAGCAATGTTCCCTTTATAAATCGCAGATCACCTGCAAGTGTTCGTACATGAATCATCCTCATATCCCACCCTGCATGCCCATTCTCCGGTCAAGTTTGTTTTTTATACTATACCATTGACGATTTATCGTATATTTACTCAATTTATAAAAAACTAATTTAAAAACATTTTAAACTCTGTGTATGTTTTGATAATCTTCTGAATCTAATCTCTAATAAAAGTCCTTTACAAAAATGCAATTATTTCAGCTTTTTGCTCAAAATGTTGTATTTTTGAAGAAAACTACCCATATTTAAGAGGTTAAAAAGAGAACAAATAAATTTCATTTTGTTTGGTTATGTAAAGGCATATGGTCTGTTCTTTCATTTGATATATTTGTATGTTTATATATTTATAGAAGAACATTTTCCTGGAAGGCATTTTGTGAAAATCACTAAAAATGCTGTCAGGCAGGGCAAGGAATGACTTAAAAAAATCTATATGATCAATTTTGTTGTTAGCTATTTAATTGCAGTACTACTAACAGGTTATTTCCCATCCTAAAAAATATGTTTCAAGACATAATCTTCAATTGTGACATGATCCCTATAAAATGAAAAACGTTCAAAAAATTTGCTGGTATTACAGATGGATACAAAGAAGAATAGCTGGTGCCCTTAACACATCCCTCACTCCTGTCAGCTGAGATGTTTCAGAAGATTAAAATTGATGTTCACAGAGACAACAACCAGACACAAGAGGTATCTGAACCCGTGTCTGGTGAACATCAGCTCAGGTAATACAGGAATAGCAAAGCAAGCATATGATTAATAACATCTCTCACTCGCTCACTTGTGTGTAAGCATCATTACCAGCACACACACACACACACACACACACACACACACACACACACACACACACACACGCACGCACACACACACATTCATGTCATGTGTGGCTCCCGCTGAGAGAACATTAGACTGATCTCTGTTGCGTGACCGCATCCTCTGCTTCTCTTCATTAGATCATCAGCCTGTGATTCGCTCAGCAGAGCTCATAAACATACACTTCACCTCCAATCCTAACACCATTCATGATGAAGAGATCACAGTGATTATCTACATATAGTAGTGGCCAAAAGTGATGTCCAACTTCATATTCGCTCTTATTCAAATATATTATTAGAGATACATAAATGCATGTTGCATTGGTGGGTCTGGAGTATAATCTGAAGCTCAGCTTTATGGAGAATTAAAGGAAACATGTGCAAAGTTTATAAATACATAGCCCAGGGCATGACTGCAAATTATTAACACAAAAGAGGATCAACAAATATTAATAACATATTAATAACATTTTATATATTTTAGATTCCCTAAAACAATGTGGTTTGCCTTTCTGACAAATTATTTAGTCCAATAAATACCTTTAAAGTTTAATATTTTTTGTTTTGTTTTGGTCTATACACCTCTTATTTTTTATAAATATTTTTTATTTATGTGTGTGTGTGTGTGTTTGGTGTCATCATGTTATGTTTGTATATTTTGTATTATGTACTTGTAGGCCCCTTTTAAAAACGAGATGTCTCATCTCAAGGGGTTAATCCCTATAAATAAATAAATACATTTTAATGGTTTATTCTAACCTGATGTGGCACTAAAAGGAAATACTGTACAAATATTCCCCCCATACATCATTTTGGCCATTAGTGTATAGTACTGTACATGTGACTGTAATACACATGAACATCACAATGATATGCTTGGTACTTTGATATATGCTTACTATGTTACTTCAAAGAATATCAAAATGTTACTTTGATGGGTACATCTCATTAAACCTATAAAAATACATTTTACTTTAAACATAAACATCATTCCCCACCAGCCTTTTTTTTTAAAGATGCCCGCCAGGAATTTTAGTGATTTTCACAAAAGTTTCACAAAATGCCTTCCAGGAAAATTTTCTTCAAAAAATATATAAACACACAAATATATCAAATGAAAGAACAGACCCTCTGCTTTCAAAGAAACAATAAACAAACAAAACGGGAAAAAAAGGTTTCAATTCAATTCAATTCAATTTTATTTATATAGCGCTTTTCACAATAGTTAATTGTTTCAAAGCAGCTTTACATTAATAGAAACAGTGAAAAGCACAGAAAAGTGACAGATAGCACAACATAATACACGATAGCATAAGCAGTCAAATTTGCTGCAGCTATGACTCAATATTATGAGCGAGCGTATTACTAATGTAACGTCTAGAAGAGGAAGCTAAGTTAAGCCCAAGAAGGCTGCCTCCCCGGGTTAAAAAACCCCTAGGAGAAAAAAACACGGGCTTTTTAGCCGAGGAAAAAAAAATCCTAGGAGGGAAAAACCCTTGGGAGATATATACACATATAAACGGATAAGGAGATTAAGCGGAGATTAAGCGGGTTCTCCCGGTGATCGTTGGTCAGGCATCAGCTGGGCATCACGTTGAAGGAGGGGTGTTTCATCCTATCTATATTTTTTCTCTGCTTATAAACTCGTACTGTGCATTCACACTAGATGTGGAAGAGGTGGCAAAAACGCGCTATTCGCACGTAGTTGTACGCTTGAACATAATGAGTTTACGTGCTTCATTGCGCGTGAAATTCGAATCATTCGAGACATTCACACAGAAATTCGCATCATTGGGAGGGGCTTCTGCGACTCTGCTCGCTTCCTGTAATCAAGTCACTACTAGAGCAAGCTCCTGATTGGTTAACGTGGCGCGATTTTCCACCAAAGTTCCGATTTTTCAACTTGCGCATTTACCGCGGCAACGCTCCATCTGCGTGTTGAGTACCATTTGTACCTCGCCGCAGGATGCCTATTTACCTAACATTTACTTAACCTGTAAATCACTCGCGCTTGCCGCCTCTTCCGTGGGTGGTGTGAATGCCACATTAAATATGATAATATTGATAAGCTGAAATAATTGCATTTTCGTGAAGGAATTTTGTTAGAGATCAGATTCAGAACGTTTGTAAAAACATACACAGAGTTTAAAATTAATAAATAATTTTTGGCTTCAGTTTTTTTATAAATTGGGTAAGTGCGCCATCTTGTGGTCGCGGTAATACAGATTAACATTAAACCTAATAAGGAACACGTTTTTTCATGCTAATTTTTCTCTTAATTGACGAGATAATGCGTCAATGGCGGGGAAAAAGTTAAAATTTTAATGTTAATTTCATAACAATTAAACCTTTTTGCCCAGCTTATATACTGTACTGTATATATACTGTATGTGTCATATATATGCACTATTTAAAAAAAAATGCTGCATAAAGATAAAACAACTTAGTAGGTTGAATTGACTTGCAAAACTATTTTAAGTTTTGACCTGGGAATAGTTGACATAACTTAAAAAATGAAGTTAAACAATTTCAACTTGTTTTATAAGTTAAAATAGCATAAAATATATGTTGATTTGACAAAAATGCTGCATTTTACAGTGTATATATTTATAAGAAACACGCACGCGCGCGCACACACACACACACACACACACACACACACACACACACGCACATATATGTAAGAATAGTTTACTGTTTACCAATTATTTATTGCATTACAGTAATAAAAATGATATTTTTATATTACAGGAATCATAATTAAAGAACATAAGGAGATTTATGAGGTACTGTTTTATTGTACATTTTTTTAGTTAATGAAAGATTAAATGTTAAATTTAGACTACAGCAGCTGTAAAACATCAAACCAAAACAGTCATAGACCAAACGTGCTAATAACACACTAGGGAAAACAATTCCTGAATGTGTAAAGACATCAGTCACTAATTACAACAAAGCCATCATGATTTCCTTCATTTGCATTCTCAGCTTCATAAAAACCGACCGAGTCCAAATGAGAAGATACAAAAGAAATACACTAAGAAACAGCAACTTCCACTAACTTCATCTCATCAGATTTGAGCCAGGTCCCCTATAAAGACTAACATCTCAATAGACGCACCTGCTGTTTACACACAGCTGTGTTTAATTGCAGTGTAATAAGACATTAAAGTGCAATTCTCACCAAAGCTGTTCTTCACCTCTCGCCGTAAGCCGCAAAGCATGTTGTCGTGTTTGATTCAAACACACACGCAGCTCTGCGTCTCCGTCTGGTCACACAATACAGCTCAGCTTATGTATGTGTGTATCGTCTCTCACACACACATACACTATCTCTCTACAACACTATACAGGCTCGCTTTCTGCCGTACGGGACTGTACCATCCCCTCCTCCCCTGCAGATTTTTGGTTTCTCCTTTGATTCGTTTCACGCGGCTGTAAATCCACGAGCCGTATGAAAATGAATTTATTCTGCTGGACACAAGAGAGTAAAGTGGTCTGCATTTTTTTATTAGATGTCCAACTAATAGATGTCTTTGATTGGATCTCTTTAGGCTTTTGTTTTGGGACATTCTTACTCTAAATAATTGTGCTAAATAGCACTAAAAGCTTGTAATCATAGGGGAACCATTTTTAGTTATACCTGTGTAAAACCATATTGTAAGTGGTGCTATATCTCCACTTATGGTTCTTCATAGCTGCTATATATAGCACTAAAAATGGTTCCCTTATATGATTAGGAACTTTTAGTGCTACAGTGTATAGCACTAATTTTTATCCTGATTCAAATTTTTAAAATTTCAATTAAAAAATGCAGATTTTGTAACTTTAGGCCCAAACTCCTGAAACCATAGTTTCAATCTTGACCCTTATATGTACGCATGTGTTTCTGTACCCATTTACAAAATTTGTAATGGCTATTAATTGTTGTGGCATCATATGTCATAAGTCAGCCCAGTCTCGAAATGTCGTTATATAGTCACGTAATTTTTCATTCTTTTTTCGTGCTATTATCACGAATTTCCGTGTTTTTTCGTGATCGTATAACAAATTCCTGTTTTCGTGTGATTATCACGTATTGGTTACCCAACTGTTTTGTCCTATTTTCTTACCATTGTTGCTTCGGTTTAGGGGTAGATTTACATAAAATGACATCTCTACCCAAACCCAACTCTAACCCTAAGGCCAGGCGACATATAAAAAATAAATCAGAAGAAATAGTATAAACCAATATATAACTCTATATCTAACCCTAAAACGAAGCGACAATGGTTTGAAAATAGAAAAAAGCAGTTGAGTAACCAATACATGATAATCACACGAAAACAGGAATTCGTTATACGATCACGAAAAAGCGCAGAAATTCGTGGTAATATCATGAAAAATTTTTAAAAAATGTACGTGACACGAAACCTTGTGAGACTGGGTAGCATAAGTAGCACAGTTATATTTGTGGCAATAGCCAACAATACATTGTAAGGGCCACAATTATAAAAAATTTTAATGCCAAAAATCTTTAGGATATTAAGTAAAAATCATGTCCCATGAAGATATTTAGTTTCCTACCATAAATATATTAAAATATACTCAACGTGGGAGTGACATGCTTACGTTTGGGAGGAGTAAAGCTCTTACATATGTGCCTTCGTCAACCAGTATTTTCACATCTCCAGTTTCATCTTAAATGCGTCACAGACCTTCTCCTGAAGTGGTTTAACTCTTTCTCCGCCATTGACGAGTTATCATTTAAGAAAAAACATTTGGATGAAAACAATGTGTATCTGATGAGTTTTTATATGAATCTGTAATATCGTAATTATCCACTAGATGGCACACTTACCCAATAAAAAACAGAAGCAAAAAATGTATTAACTAATTTTAAACTTTGTGAATGTTTTGATAATCGTTTTCAATCTAAAAAAAAATTCTGAACAAAATTACTTCACAAAATGCAATTTATTCAGCCTTTTGCTAAAAAATATTTTTGAAGAAAAATACTCATTTTTAAGAGTTATAAGCAGAGAAAAAATATAGATAGGATGAAAGTTTTTCCCGTTTTGTTAGAAAAAAAAATACATGGAAGGCACACTTTTGTGAAAATCACAAAAAATGGTGGCAGGGAAAGGGTTAAGCGTTCTGATTTAAATCCATCTCGAAACATTTCGGGAGGCATTTACATCTGGTCTTTTTTAAAATCGGATAGCTATGCAATCAGAGAAAACGCATGAAGTGACCAGGTGTATCTATTCAAGAAGATAGGAGTTTAATCTTGCATGACTGAAATAACTGGAGTCTGAAGTTACTGCCGAGTGGCACGATTTCCTTAAGGGACTTTGGAGTTTGGCCAAATCATCTTTTGCAACAGTTATTAATGAATTTGTAACATCATATCAGCAATCATAATAAAGAATCGTAGTAATAATAATAGAGAAAATGATACATTTAGTAAAGAAATACTTTCGATTTCATATATAATGTAAATTCTAAAAAACACATTTTGCAGATATTTTTGTTAAATATCTTATCTAATCACACTGCAAAAAATTATTTTCAAGAAGACTTTCAAAAGAATTTTTGTCTTGTTTTCAGTAAAAATTTCCAAAAATTTCTTAAATTAAGATGTTTTTATTGATGAGCAAAACGACCCAAGAAAATAAGTCTAGTTTTTAGACAAAAATATCAAATTTAAGTGAATTTTTTCATGAAACAAGCAACAAAATCTGCCAATGGGGTAAGCTATTTTTTCTTGAATTTTCTTGAATTTAGTGTTTAAGAAAAAATTTCACGATTTTTTTGCCAACCCCATTGGTAGATTTTTTGCTTGTTTTATCACTTAAATTTGATATGTTTGGTCTAAAAACTAGATTTATTTTCTTTTTAGATATTTTTACTGAAAACAAGACAAAAATACTAAGAATGTTTTTTCTTGAAAATAATTTTTTGCAGTTCAGATATAAAATACACTGTAAAAAATTCCGTAGAAATTACAATGTTATTGCAGCTGGTTGCCAGTAATTTACCGTAGATTTAAATTTATGTTATTTACTGGCAAGAGTTTGTTCAAAGTTAAATAAATTTTAAATATTAACAAGTCTTTATCTTTACAGAATAAAACTATACAATAACAGCCTCTTGCAAAGCATTCTGGGAACCAGAAATCATCATCAACCTTTTTCTGTTTTTTGCTTCAGATTTAGTTTCCCAGAATGTTTTGCTTGATGCTGTTTTTTTAGTTTTACTCTGTAAAGACAAAGACTTGTAAATGTTTAATGTTCATTTAACTTTGAACAAAATGTTGCCAGTAAAAAACATAAATTTAAATCTACAGTAAGTTACCGGCAACGCAGCTGCAAATTCTACTGATTTTTTTTACAGTGATACTGTTAATAAAATTGGGATACTGGATTGCTTATCCAGCATAAAAAATGAATAAGGCATGATATGAAGTGGCATTCTTCCCTTTTTTCCCTCATTGCAGGAATCCATTTCAGACAAATACCAGCAATGACACCAAACAACTCCAAGTAGACCAATCAAAGCCTCTCAAAGGGTCTCTAACCTGCAGTCCTGCCCCCGAATCAGTCGAGTTCTGCCCCTTCTTTCTCCGCTGTGACCCATCATATTCCTCTGACAGGCGTGACTAAAACCCCTCCAACAGCTCTTTGTGTTATCCATCGACCTCTGTATCTCAATGTCTGTCTCACTGTGCCATGCCAAGAGTGTTCAGATAAGATCACACAACAGGATTTGGTATCTTCACAAGTTATGAGAGCCATAAAACTGTTTGAGAGCTTTACGATTACTCTGTGAGAGAGACATCAATGGTTTATTACATGGGCATGGATTTAGACAGGTACCAAAATTATAAAACTACTGAATAATACCGACAGCCTTCGTAATTGTAAGAATAAATAAAGCAATGGTGCCATCTAAAAAAATGGTTTGTGGGAAATTTTGATGTTGACTTAAATATGAGAAACCAAAAAGCTCTAATTTAAAAAAAGATTAGGTAACACATAATGAGGTTTTGTGCGTTTACTCTAAAGACCCAATCAGATTGAAAATGTTTTTTCTCTTCAAAGAAAGGAAAGAAGGTCACAATTTTTGTATTTGATCTCAGACTGGTGAATGTTTAAATTTTTTAGGGAACTTCTGTGCAAAACTTATCAGTCGGCAATCACAATCCCATGATGCATCGGTGTACACCAATTAAACTCCAAAACAGTGGCAATCTCAAAAAGACTTTGGGCCCATGTTTGTTGGATTTTAGGTATATGCAAGCATATTTTAACAGGTTAAATTTTACAAAGCTAACATTACTAAAGTGTAGTTTATAGTCATGCGTATGTTATGGCGTATGCGAAGCCTGACATGCATATTGAAAAAATGTAACAACGTGTCTGTGTTTTGCAGACCGCAAGCGCTGTGATTTGTCCACTAGATACACTCCAGTCAGGTAAAAAAACCTGCATCGCATTTCTTCATAGGCATTTCCGCTTGATACGGTAAGAACAACAGGTTTTTTTAGATTATAACAAGGTAAGAAAGAAATGTTGACTTAAAAGCATCTTTATATTTAGTGTTCCCTTAGTACAACTTGCCATAAAATATCAACAGCAAAGAGCAAATCATGTTTTCGCCAACCTGTGAGAAAGAATAAAAAACTATTGGCTATAGACGGTTTCAGCAGTAACAACATAAACAAGCGGCTTTCGTGGTCCTCACGTAACTTCCGGTAAACTCCGCTAAGAATAAATAACAACAAAGTCCTTTTAAAGTAATTTATTTATATAACAAGCAAAATAAACAACACGTAGATTATATAGGAACCCAAAATATTTGTTATTTTCAATGAGGTTTTGTTTAAGAGTTTAGTTTCAGCAACTAGTTAGACCATTAAACAAACAGAAACCGGAAGTAAAGTTCTGACCAGACGCTTATCGCGTCACCGCACGTGCGCCCGATGAAACCGTCTATATACAGTATAGACGATTTCATCGAACGCACGTGATACACGTCTGGATCTGAACTTTACTTCTGGTTTCGTTTTTTTTAATGGTCTGACTATTTGCTAAACTGATCTCTTGAACAAATGCCTCGTCGAAAATAACAAATGTTTTGGTTTCCTAGGTAATCTATGTGTTGTTTTTTGCTTGTTATATAAATAAACTACGTTTAAAGAACTTTGTTATTTATTCTTAGCACAGTTTACCGGAAGTTACATGCGGGACGCGACAGCCGCTTCTTTATGTTGTGACTGCTGAAACCGTCTGTATATGAAATGCAACTCAGTTGTGGCTAGAAGGGATACAGCTACGGCCAAAATCTCGTGAAATCTCGCTAGATGAACGCCGTTTTCATTTTAACCCTAACCCTAAACCTAACATTTCATGGGATTTAGGCCGTAGCTGTATACTATTTAGCCAGAATCTGTTTTTCATCCAACATGATCTCAAAGCAAGTCGTGTTATAGTCACGAAAATTTTTATTAATTTATTCGTGTCCATGGCACTAAATTCGAGCCCAGTCTCATGAAGATGCGTATAAATAGCACGAAGTGTAAAACTCGTGCAATACATACGGCAAATTCCACTTTGGTGTGCATATGATACGCCAGTCCTTCCCATTCACTTAAACGGTGCATCTTTTTTTGTCGTTTTATTTATTGGTTTCTCAATTTTTTTGCTTTTTTTACCATTTTCGCTTGGGTTTAGGGTTAGAACAACATTTTGTTATATAAAAATGACATCCAAACCCCAACTCCAAGCGACCATGGCCTAAATATGGACAAAAACATGGAGGAACCTGTATATTAAATAACCTCATTAAGCAAATCTAAAATCTAACTCTAAACCCAAGCGAAATGGTTTAAAAAAACAGAAAAAATTGAGAAACCAATAAATAAAACGACAAAAAAGATGCCCCGTTTAAGTGAATGAGAAGGACTGGCGTATCATATGCACGCCAAAGTGGAATTTGGCGTATGTATTGCACCAGTTTTACACTTCGTGCTATTTATACGCATCCTCTGGAGACTGGGTGCTAAATTCAGCTTTTTCGTGCCTTGAGCACGAATGTCTTTTTCGTGTCGCATGAATTTCTATAAATAGTTTTCTATAAATAGTCTTTCTTTTTGTGCCATTTTATGTATTGTTCTCTCATAGTTTTTTCTACTTTTAAATTATTGTCGCTTGGGGTTGGGGTTAGAGTTGGGGTTTGGGTTAGGATGTCTAAAAATGTAACAGAAAGTGATTCTAACCCCGACCTCAAGGGACAATAGTAAGAAAATAGGAAAAAAAAAACAATAAAAAACAGTACAAAAAAATGACACGAAAAGAAAGTCGTGCCACGGACATGAAAAACTATTTATAGAAATTCATGCGAGTGACACGAAAAGACATTCATGCTCAAGGCACGAAAAAAGCTGAATTTCGTGCCATGGACATGAATTAATTAATCACATTTTTTCATGACTATAACATGACTTTCCACCCCAAACCTAACTCTAAACCCAACATTTGGTGAGATTTGACTGTAGCCAGAACCATGCAACTCCTTCACTGTTTAAAAGGAAATAAATCAACAAAAGAAAAAAAAAACATCCAACCTCTTGGGTTTCTTTAAACGAATAGTCAAAAACAGATATAAACCCATGCATCACATCACATAAATCACTAAACAGCACAACTGACCAGAAACACAAACAAAACAGCTTTATCAGTAGAGTTATTAATAAACTTCAGGCTTCGTGCATCCTGATGATCAATAATTAAACTCAATGTCTAGACTTTAAATAATCTGAGCTTCCTCATTTGCACGACCTGTAACACTGCACAACTCGAATGCTGCGTTATCTAAAAGACCGAGTTTGATTTATTTGTGCAGCAGACCCAGCTTTTTATCTAATCTAATGAGCATCTTACCCAGCACAAGTCCTCAACATCAACCGAAGCGTTTGATCTGTCTGAAGATTATTCATTAGATGACTATCTAGCCATCCATCACAGTGTACAACAACAAAATAGTATAGAGATGATTCGAGAAATGCAAAGTGCGAGGTTATAGACGTGCTTCCATAACAAGCTCTTAAAAAATGATTTGAAATGGAGCCCATCGATTGAATTTTCGACATAATCTACTGTGCAATTATTCAATTTGTTTAATGTGCGTTGTGTAACATTATCGCAATCTTGTTGAGCGCTCGTTCAAGATGTTTAAAGGATGTTACACCAGGGACGAGTTTGATACTTTCGCAAATGAAATAGCTTAGAGACTATTAAACGAATTACTACATAACACATCACAGATAATGACTCATATGTGAGGCTCTTTGATGATGTGAAAGATAATTAAATGCCTATTAATATAGACAAAAACATTATTTTAAATGATCAATTGGGAGCCCTGCAGTGAAATTTGGATAGTGTCAATCTTACGGACTAAATGACTTTGATGTAATGGACGTAATGCAATTGTTGACCTGTGATCATCAAGCAATTAACATTTAAATAGACTCTTACATGTTCGGAACGCTGTAGGAAAATATTTTTGAAACCCAAAAAAGCATCATGGGATCCCAAGCCAAGACGTTACTGTGTTTTCAAGCCTGCACTTAAAATGCAAATGGATCCCCAAAAAGCTCCTCTCTCTCTTACTCTTCGTTTCTCCTCCATTCGGTGAAATTAAAGCTGTTGTTGGATCTCTCGCCCCTGCCCAGATAACATGCAACAACCTGACACATTGAGGACAAATAACAGCGCACCCGTCTCAGCAGCTTTACGATTTTAAAAATTATTTCGCTGTGCTTTTTGTGCACCGAGGCAGGCTTTTGGCCTTTAAGTTTAAATCAGGGGTGAGGAGAAGAAAGCTCAGATAGAATTAGGCACCAACCTTGCTTACCGAGAGTTTTAGCTTGGGGGCTGCTACAGGAGCCTTTCGTCGTCGTTATTTTAGAGAAATGCAGTGCACGACCGGTTCATAATGCCAACGAGAGGTCGCAAAATGTTTTGCAGAAAGCTCGGTGTCATGCAAAATGTGTGCTAAGCATAGCTGGAAGCATTCGAGAAATAGTTCACCCCAAATCAAAATGTAGCATTCAGCACCCTCGTGGTGCTTTTTAAATGAATTTGGCAATACAAAAAAGTAAATAGATAATCACTCCATAAATATTCCCTCGAACAGCGCTTTGTTCACAAGTATTGCTTTAAAAATCTAATTAAAGAAATAGAAACAAATGACTTTTTTGAAACATATGAACAAAAGGATTCTCACCTCCACCAGCGCGGAAGAAGGATCACCAATAAAACTTTAATTGAATTCTCCTGCATAATTTTGCAAAGAAAATTATTAGCACTGTAATGTGGGCATGCCTGTATAAAGAGGAACTGGAGACGCTATATTAATTACAACTGTGAGCAAAAGAAATGCTCTGTTTCATAAATCATCATCTTTTAATGATGCGTGACCTGATTATGATGCTTTCAGATCCTGTTTTTAATTGTTTCTAAATCTTCAGTTGGCAATATAATGACCAATGGAAGGATTAAGTGGATCTGAAGCAAAAGTATTCAATGACCATATAATCTGATCTCTAACAAAATTCCTTCACAAAAATGCAATTATTTCAGCTTTTTGATATATTTTTTATTTTTGAAGAAAAATACACATAATTAATAGTTTATAAGCAGAGAAAAAATATAGATAGGATGAAACGCTTTTTTACCGTTTTGTTTGTTTGAAAGCAGAGGGTCTGTTCTTTTATTTAATATATTTGTATGTTTATATGAAGAGTTTCGTTGCAAAACGAGATAACCACCGTTTTTTTAATTGTTCAGAAATCTTGTTTTTTGGTTGCGCATTCCAATTAATTTCAATGCAACTGCAGTTGGTTTGTTTTGATTTAAACCTTCATAACTTAAAAAATACAGCTAAGTAGCACCATAAAACAAAATAATAACATCATAACATAATAATAAACATGTTTTGACAAAAATGTTAAAAAATTGATTTATCTCGTTTTGCAACGAAACTCTTCATATATTTTTAGAAGAAAATTTTCCTGGAAGGCATTTTGTGAAAATCACAAAAATACTGGCGGGGAATGAGTTAATACTTTTAGTACCTGGTAAAAACTCTGAATATCCTATTTCAGAAGTAGTGAATATTTCGATGCATCACAAATCTTTTGAATCTGTTCAACAGAAACATTGGTTTATTCATTTAACTCTTTCCCCGCCATTGACGAGTTGTCTTGTCGATTAAGAGAAAACGTTTCCCTGCCAATGACACTTTTTTTACGGTAATCTATAATTCTTTATTATCCACTAGATGGTGCTCTTACCCAATTTATAAAAATTCGAATTCAATAACATTGTAAACTACATGTATGTTTTGATAATCGTTCTGAATCTGATCTCTAACAAAATTCCTTTACAAAAATGCAATTATTTCAGCTTTTTGCTCAAAATTTTTTATTTTTGAAGAAACCTATTTAGGAGGTTATAAAAAGAGAACAAATTAAGATAAGATCATATGTTTTTTTTTCCATTTTGTTTGTTTGTTTGAAAGCAGATGGTCTGTTCTTTCATTTGATATATTTGTATATTTATAGAATAAAATTTTCCTGGAAGACATTTTGTGAAACTTTTGTGAAAATCACAAAAAATGCTGGGTCAAATTTTTTAATAAAGGAATGAGTGAATAAGGTCTCTTTCTGTAGGTTAAACCAGTGGTTTTCAAACTGGGGGCCGCGAGATGGTGCCAGGGGGGCCCCAGTTTTATGACATTTTATGAAATACATTAATTTATCATGAATTCTGTGTAATTAAACATAAAAAATAAGGCTACTAACCATAACCACCACTTTTTTGTATAATTTAATGGGGGTTTTTTTTAGAAAGTTTTTTTTGTCACAAATTTTCTTTGGGGGGCCGCGAAGGAATGCACCGTACACAAGGGGGGCCACACACTGAAAAAGTTTGGGAACCACTGGGTTACACCATGACATGGTGTAGTAAGTGTCTATTAATATGATTAAAGTCATGTCAATTCAGATATTGAATGTGTTCTGAGTTTGTGTTATTCACCACCCAACCAAATTTGATTGATAGAAAAAAACGGCAAGTAAATAAAATAAGTAATCAAAATCTTGGAAAAATCCTGAACTCAGAAATGATGAAAAAACAGCAATTCAGTAGGTTACTACATAGTTTACAATCGTTGTGGTTGGCTACAGCAACACATTAATAATTTGTTTAGAAACTATTTTCAAGATTGACTTTACAGGAACTTTAAAAATCAGTATAAGCTCATTGAATTGTGATTCACTGATTGATGTAATTACTGATTCACTGAATCACAGATTAATTCCGGTCAATCCTGGAAAATCTTGCTTTATTAAAACCTGCAAATTTTTTAAAGAGGCCTACAAATGTACAAATGCCTTGTTCATTCGTAAACTTGTTCAATGTGTCTGGTTTACTCAAAACACTGAAGATTCATATTTACCAATCAATAAAGTGCAATTTCACAGCTTGCATTAAATTTGCTTACTGTCAATCTTTAAAAAATTGAGTTTATGAAAGTAAATAATACTTCGTTCATTTACAACATTTCTACCATATTATACTCCACACCCTATAGGGTTTGTACGATATGTACTGAATCTCTTTCTGATGTTTGTCAGATATATGTGATCTAAAATTTAGTTTCAGCCAAAGTCCTAATCTCACCTGAAGTTTAAATGAAATTCACTTCTTCCAGACATTACATTAGCTTTTCCTTTTGGAGCATTTGACCATGATCACCTACAGCGATGAATGAAACTTCAGATGGAAACTCACGATAGATGTCTTTTAAGCTTCTCATTTCTGAGACACTGAAGCTTGGAAGAACATGTTTGCTGAGATACTACATAACGGATAAGGGACCTTATTTACATACTCAGTACACACACACACACACACACACACACACACACACAATACTGTACATAATCAAACATCACCCTCCGGTGATGTTTGATTATGTACAGTATTGTGTGTGTGTGTGTGTGTGTGTGTGTGTGTGTGACCCTCCGGTGAATCTCACAAGATAAAATGTTTATGACCCAAAAATAACAAATGAATTGCATAGGACTGTATGAAGTCTATTTTTAGGACCATTAACATTGTTTGCATTGTTTGCATTGCAACAAATTTCAGGACAAGAAAGCACATTTGTGCATAAATTCTCATTAAGGTAATCCACCCAGACTTTTTTAAATAAATTATTGCTAAGGCTGATTTTCATTAGAATAAGCATAAACAAAGAAAACAAAATTACTTCAACAATCTTTTTTTTTTGTTTCGTTTTTTGCATTACACTAATGTACGTTTTGTTATGTATCAATGCAAAAAGAAAAAATCTAAATGATCCTAAAAAAATAATACTATACTAAAATAATGATTTTTACAATAGATTATCCCTTCCTCTATAACCAGGGAATGCACATATGCCATATCAAACTTACAATTTTGCAATACTGAATATTAGTACAACATTGCTGAAATTCAGTACCAAAGCATATATAATAACTGATTAATAATAATAAGTTACACTGATGCAAAACATAAAAACAAATGGTTATATTAATGCCTTGCTGATCTGGAAACCTTACAGGATTATACCAGAAGCCCTTAATACAATGAGGATTGTAACACCACATTCAAAACACACTTTATCAATGTCATGGTCACTTAATGCCAAAACCCTACAAAGACCCTTTAATAGAAAAGTAAGTCGGTCCTGTGGGTGTTTAACAGATCAATACTTTCATTTCTAGTTTAGATTTAAAAGTGATTTAAACCCAAAACGAGTCTCTGTTTTCCAACCAAAGCCTTTTTTAAATGAATATGCCTACAACCTGAAGCTTTCATCATCAAAGCTGCTACAAACAAACTACATTCATTGGCAAATAAGCCACTCTGCAACATTTATTTTTCACCAAAGCACAACTATTAATAAATAAATAAATGCATTTAACAAATAAAAGTGTCAAATAGTACAAATAAACACTGGCTGTGAGAATTAATTAGCTTTTTATAGGATTAAAACCAGGAACATAGTCTACAGAGAGGCAAATGGTTGGTCAAGCTCAATGCTATCTCATGTCAATTTGTACATATTTTATATGGTGGACCACATTTGTAAATTTTTGTATGATTTGCTTTTGCGCCAGTGACGATGGTGTTAGCGGTGGGGTTGCGTTATTTTTATTTTTATGATAATCATATGATAATCACAGATTCACTCTGTACAAAATAATACGAATTAATCCACTTGTAAAATAATTTCTCGTGGGATCAGGCTGTCCTGTTGTATACACTTGTGTGTGCACTCACTATTCGCATTACTGTGGCGCTGTCTACCAAAAAATCCTGAAAGACAATGTCTGGCCATCTGTTCGTGACCTCAAGCTAAAGCGAACTTGGGTTCTGCAGCAGGACAATAATCCAAAACACACCAGCAAGTCCACATCTGAATGGCTGAAGAAAAACAAAATGAAGACTTTGGAGTGGCCTAGTCAAAGCCCTGACCTCAATCCTATTCAGATGCCGTGACGTGACTTTTAAAGGCATAGTTCGGCCAAAAATGATATTAAACCCATGATTTACTCACCCCTAAGCTGTCCGGGATGCATATGTCCATCATTTTTCAGACCTACACAAAATGTTTTAGATCGTTCAGTTAATCAAATGTAAAGTTACGGGGTCCACGTCCTTCAAGACCAAAAAATGGGCATCCATCCTTCACAAAATAAATCCAAACGGCTTTACAAGGATAAACAAGGGTCTTTTGATGGTAATCTGTGCTGTTTTGTTGTAGAAATATCCAAATTTAAAACTTTATAAACGAAAATAACTAGCTTCCGGTAACGCTGCCATCTTAGTCGCGTCCACATTCAAGATGAGAGCGTATGCAGTTTTGGATTTAGCTTTTACTTAACAATAAAAACCTTCATTTAAAAACTGCATGTTGTGTTATCCTCCTCCTTCACTGATTGACTTCTCTCCCGGGGGCTCACATGATATTAAAGTGTCGATTGAATGCACACAAGTCATCCGAGTACTTATCTCCTAATGTTTTTTTTTTCATACTATGAATCCAGACATACCACTTGACAGACACTGCTTAAGATTCTCTTAAAACTGTCGCTTTGCTATGCGTTATTGCTAACAGTTTATGCTAACACCCGCTATAGCCTTTGTGAACCTTCGTGAATACAACCCATGCTTGCATTATGTTACGAACTACTTTTTAAAATACATTTCAGAACTGAACAACTCAATTTGAAATGTAGTTTGCATATTTAGAAGCATCTGTAATATGTAATATGTAGAAAATGTTTTAAGCCAGATGATTAAAAAGCTATAATAACTATTAAAAGGTGCTTGTTGTGTTTGTGTCAGAGCAAGAAGCCCAGAGTAAATGTTTGATGGGGTGAGAAGGAAAATCGAAGTTTCTCAGCAAAGCCAAATAATGAAAGATTAAGTCATTAAAACTGAACAGCCCAAGGGGGAAACAAGTCACCATAGTCACATGACAGATTAGACAGTGGAGCAGGTTGTAATGACAAAACCTATAAAACAAGTACATTTTTCATTTTTCAATCTCATGAAGAAATGCCATATGAACAGAACAAGGAAAAATATAAAGTAAATGCTTTATAATATGATATTTTTCTTTTAATGTTCAATAATGTGTAACAATCAAATCAGCTCACAAAAATAATCTAAATATTTTATGTTACGCACAAATAATTAAATAAAATCAATTTAATATTAATAATTAGTGATAGGTCAATATATTGCAGAGGCCGATATATCAGCCGATATTTGGATTTATTTATTTTTTTGACATCGGCCAATAAATCTTTTCAATCGGCCAGTAAACTGAACAATCATTATTCACTTTTTAACAACACACTAGTTCAACACACTTACTCAAACAGTACCGTGAAATGTCAGATCCACATTAATTATGTCTTGTAAATAATACAGCTATTTAAATTTTGTGCAGTTTTGCAGATAGAAATGGGACAATGAATTACAGTAAGATTTTACAGTAAAATACACTATATTGTAGTATATTACTGGGGAATAGACTGTAAAATTATTATATGTTTTACAGTAGAAAATATACTATACTGTAAATAGTTACGGCATATTAAATAGTACTGTAAAAATGTATACAGTATTTTAAATAGTACTGTAAACATGTATACAGTATTGTAAATAGTACTGTAAAATGTATACAGTATTTTAAATAGTACTGTAAAACTGTATACAATATTTTAAATAGTACTGTAAAACTGTATACAATATTTTACTGTAAGTTAATTTACAGTAAGTTGCTGGAAACCAGCTGCAGTGAGTTACTGTAAATTCTACAGGAATTTTTTACAGTGTATGTTTTAAGTACTTTAAAATGGTATGTTTATAAATGCTATGCATAACAAATTTAGTTTCACCAATTTCATTTGTGTGGCCATACAGTTTTCTTATTATCAGTATCGGCCCTTAAAAAAAACTATATCGGTCGACCACACAGCAAAATCACCAGTGTTAAATTTTCAGGGATGGTGTTAAATACACAGTGTTGATGCTGTTTTAACACTATCTGGTAATAAAATAACACTGCCATTGCTAGGCCAGTGTTATATCCACGACAGTGTCAGTGTAAAACAAGGGTGTTACCAGATTTCACACTGAGCGGTGTAAATCAAGCCACGCCTCCACTAAACATATCCTGTCAGGGATTTTACCGCCATTTTCTTTCAAAGGAGGACTGAAGAGAGCAGGTAAATCTCATAATATTCACTTGGTTTAGCTAAATTAAACTGTTATTTCTCTGTCTGACTCTACGCAGCGATTTGCCAAAAAACCTAAATAAGATATTTTTCCCATTTTATTTCCCCTTTGTTCGTTATTTGGTTCAGTTTAATCAGAGCTACCTTGTGTTACGTTGTTCCCTTGTTAGTTTGGTATAAAGTTAAACTTCTAGCTAAAAGTTTTAACCAAGAAGGATAATATTAACAGGAGATATGAATGAATGTAAGAATTGAACCCTGATAAAACGCGACATGCACTACAAATTGAAGGTATGAAATTAAGTTAAATGAAAGCTCGTTTATTCACCATATGATGCTCGTTATGAGGTAATCATATAGGCTAGATACCGTGAGTTAACGAGGTCGTTTACATGCACGTGAGTGCACGGATATCGGTTAATTAATATTATTCAAATTACTGAAAAACACGGAGAAAACCGCAACCGCATCGTCATGTGTTTTTTTTTTTTTAGATGTATGCAAACAGGGAAAATATCGCCAAACCAACAATTCATTTTACCTCAGAATATGCACAGATTGGATGCATTGTATGTTGTAAGCTTTTCGTGGCACTAGATGTCAGACAGATGCAAATAGCAAATACATACGAAAGTGTAAAACGTGTATGGCAAACATTTGTTTTTTCTGTCATTATAGATGCTAGTTTGGTGAAAGTACACACCGAGTGCTTAAAATCATTCAGAAGAGATGCTGTTTTTAGGGCAGTTTATTAAAGAAGACCTGACATGGATGACTTCCAATGAGAAACGACTGCTAATGCTTACATAAATTCATTACAGAAGGTAAGTTTCATTTATACATATAAATCATTTTATTTGACATAACTGAACAGTTAACCAATCTTTTTAGTAGGCCTATATGTAGTTTTGTACATACAGTATTATGGTTATTAATCAGGCAAGAAAGTGACATGACCTGCTGCCAACTTTAATAAAAATATATTATCTTCTCATACATCGTTTTGCTATTGATATCATATTAAATAGCAATCAAATTGATTACTATTTTGAAAATGTATAATTGTAAGATTCATATTGTCTTGAGTGCTGTTTTTAATATATAAAGAATGTTGAGTTTTCAGAGTCTTTGTCATTTTTTTGTGATAGGACCCTACCAGACTATATTTCAATACGGCATACCCATGAATTCTGGAACTTTTATTTCTTAACCCAGTTTGGAGGATAAGAGCTTACCAACTAGTTATGTGAGTACACAGAGTACATTAGTACTGTACACTGTCTCTAACATGATTATACTGAGATGATTTTGATTCAAATAACGGCTAAAACTGCATCCTTTTTGGTATTTTCTTGACCCTTTTTGTCTTTGAAAATCTGCAGAAATATGCTGAGGTGATGTATTGCAAAATAGCCAACATACAACAATTAAAGGATAATTGCAGCCTATATCCTGATGAAGATATGGATGACCCTCTGTCTGGTCAACAATAGTTTAAATATGGTAAGTGTACATGGGTTTGCTACTTTTACGGTTTTAAAGTTTAACTGTATACTCATGGTGTATAAATTGTGTTTTGCTAGGATGGGACAGTTATGTGGCAGCTCTTCCCTGGCTCATTCACCTCTTGCCTTCATTTGTGAAAGGAAGAAAGACTGGAGAGGGTCAATGTGCAATTGAAGCTACTGATTGTGCTGTGTAAGTTTTTTGGTATTTTGTTCTAGTTATTTATTCAGCAGTTAGTTTGCTTGCATTGTTCACCCCATGTAAATGCATACAAGTTCATAAATACACATCAAATACATTCATCTAATACACTCTTTTAAAACACTTAGGTGATGAGCATCAATCCATGCTTTGAGGGGGATGAATCAGCACAGCCCTGCCTGCTCTGCGTTGGGAAAAAAAGTTGCATCCAGAATTTTTGCATCATTCTGGACCAAAAAGCCATTCCCTGCATGATGAAGACCACTGATGCAGCCTTCCACTACATCATGAGTAAAACAACTACAGAACTAAATACCAGGTTGGAACGTGTTTAAGAAAAATGAAACGTCTTTTGAATTGAAATGTCTGTTTTGTTATGGAAAAATCTTTAGTATTGTGAAGGATAAGCATTTCTGCCTGCCAGTAAGGTAATTGCATGTATTTTAATGTTCAAGTTTTGAGTAGGGTGGCTAATTTTTTTAACTCTCATTTGATTTATTAAAGACCTTTATAATAAGTGGTTTTCATGTCACTGCGCTGTGGTATAAGATAACTTTCATTATTCCATACTGTATTCTGTTTCTAATTGTAGCTGAGGTATTTAAATAAGCAGTGTTAAATGCAAAGTGTTGTGTGTATTAATGTAAATATTAAATGTGATGTACATTAATAAAAAGAGGTTTTGCAATATTTCTTGTCATTTTTCTTTTATAGAAACAACCCATTAGCAACAAAAGTGGCTATTACTCAGTATTTTAACACTTAACATTGTTGAATTCACATTACACTGGTGTTGACCTTAAATTAGGAGTGTTAATTTTTAACACTGTATTTCTGTGCCAACACCAGTGTAGTGTGGAAACAACAATGAATAGTGTTGAACAAAGTGTAAAATTTAACAATATTGAGTGTTAAATTAACATATAATGGGTGTTGTTAAATTAACACTACACTTTTGACTAAATTAACACAGTGTAGTGTGGACACATATACACACTTTGCCGGTGTTAAATTTGACACCGTGGGTGTTATTTTAACACCAGTGATTTTGCTGTGCACTATTAACAATATTACAGTACTTTTTAATACTATTTTAATACAGTTTTACCCTTTTTGGCGTAACAGTATAAATATTTGATTTGTTTTTAATTGCAATCCACTAAACTGTGCTGAATTGTCAAAGTTTCAATGTCTTTGTTTTCTTTCTTCTTTATGCAAAATACCATTCCGAGTTTTTTATTCTGAGATTGATTTGCAAAGCTAATTTCTCTTTCCAGGAGTTTAATTGTGCAATGCACTAAATGCATTAAAGCATAAAATTTAATTTTAAATGTTGGTTTCACTTTAAAAACTATATCAATGGTAGAAAGAGAACAAGAAATATGTTTCCTTAGTATACATAAAAGAATATATACCCGATAGGCATTAACCACAGGAAAATGCATTTGGCTGTGAAATATAACAGGACAGGAGATTTGTTTTCTGAAGCGACAAGCTATCTACAGTCCTCACCTCCAGTACTGTAATTCCTTATGAATCATAACAATGCTCTTTGTCACAGCATGTGCTTAAGAAAACTGCATGTGCTGAGATTGGACAAGAACAAATTCTTCAAAAAAGTGCAGGGAAATTTATCACCTTTATCTATAGGCAAGTGAACGGTTCAACAGAGCAAGCGTATTGCAGCTGTTTGACTGTCGTTGCATATCTGTGCAAATAATAGCGGGATGCAGTCGAACACTCATGATAACAACAAACAAATGTGTGTGGAGGATGTGAGACATCTGGAGCTTGTAAATAAGGAAGATAAGGACAGAGAGCATTTCTAATCGTATACCGCATTGTGTAACACAAACAACAGGCTGAGCGAAACTGAAGTGAATATAAATGAATCATAAAAACATATATTTTGAACATAAATAAAATTCAAGAAATATTAGGGCTGGTGTTTACTGTATAAAAAGCTCCAAACAGCTGTTTGTAATAATAGTTGTAATATCAGTTTAAAACCCCACAGCAGTACACCAATACATTTTACATTTAGAAATAATCCTGTTCTATTCAATATATTTTCATCTGTCTAGCTGTCTCCATTCATTCATCCATCCTTCCATCTACATCCATCTATTTTATTTTACTTATACTTTTTTCACCAACAGGTGGCAGATTTCTCCCGTTAAACATCACGTCTCATATTTCATCCGTTAAACCAACAGCTGCAAGAGTGTGCTGGTAAACACGGTTCTGAACAATGATAACGAAGGACAAACGCTCATCCAAACCATCAAATAAATCAGATGCAATTCCATCTTGTCATGCAATCTGCCTTTGCGTAATACAGTGCTCTGATTGATGGAGGCGGATTTGAGTATTTAAAACATCCTTGAAAATGCCCATTATGCGCACACAGGGCACTCCAGACATCCAAAGTGCAGAGTTCACATTCAACTTTGTATTATTATACATAACCTCACATTTTCACCCGTCATTGACAAACTGTTTATTATTGCACCACCAATGAAGCAACAGGAACGGACGGGCACTCGTGCGTAAAGCCATATTACCAAAACTTTACGCGTCAAATATAAATGTTTTGAAAGCTACTGTAAACACAGATAAGTCATCATGCAATGCTCAAAACGAACAATAGATGGTGATAAATGAAAGTCTTTGAATGCAATTGAGACTTTAAAAGAAATTTGGGTACCTTTAAGTATCCTTTTCTTCAGAATAGCCTGTAGGAAGAGCATAGTCCTTCCGTTTTCCTCGGCTTCGCAAATAGCCTATTCCCTCTTTGCTCCTAGTTTCGAATCTAGTAGGCAATCTTTCTTACGTCTTTCTTTACACGGGAGAGGTACT